>NC_133971.1:57781850-58083795 GCF_031877795.1 Strix aluco | reverse complement strand
TTTTTGAGGTGAGGGGCCCAAAACTGAACACAGTAATCGAGGTGTGGCCTCACCAGTGCCGAGTACACGGGTAAGATCACCCTGTCCCTGCTGGCCACGCTATTTCTGATGCAAGCCAGGATACCATTGGCCTTCTTGGCCACCTGGGCACACTGCTGGCTCATGTTCAGCTGGCTGTCAATCAACACCCCTAGGTCCCTCTCTGACTGGCAGCTCTCCAGCCACTCCTCCCCAAGCCTGTAGCGCTGCTGGGGGTTGTTGTGACCCACAGCCTCTCCCTCATCCCATAAGCAGGTCGCCCTGTCGTAGAAGGAGATCAGGTTTGTCAAACAGGACCTGCCTTTCATAAACCCATGCTGACTGGGCCTGATCATCTGGTTGTCCCGCGTGTGTTGTGTGATGGTAGGCAGGATGATCTGCTCCATCAGCTTCCCGGGCACCAAAGTCAAGCTGACAGGTCTGTAATTTCCTGGATCATCCTTCCGACCCTTCTTATATGTGGGCGTCACATTGTCCGATTTCCAATCCGTTGGAACCTCCCTGGTCCACCAGGACTGCTGATAAATGATGGAAAGCGGCTTGGCGAGCACCCCAGCCAGCTCCTTCAGCACCCTCGGGTGTATCCCATCTGGTCCTATAGACTATGTGATGCAGTAGGTCACTGACTGTCTCCTCCTGGATTGCAGGGGGGTCGTTCTCCCAGTCTCTGTCTTCTGGCTGAGGAGGCTGGATTCCTTCAGTACAACTAGTCTTGTTACTAAAGACCGAGGTAAAGAAGGTGTTAAACACCTCAGCCTTTTCCTCATCACTTGTTACTATGTTTCCTCCTGCATCTAGCAGGGGATGGAGGCTCTTCCTGGTCTTTCTTTTGCTGTTGACGTACTTACAGAAACATTTCCTGTTATCCTTGATCGCTGAAGCCAGATTAATTTCTAGCTGGGCTTTAGACCTCCTGATTTCTGCCCTGCATAGCCTCACAGTGTCTTTGTAATCATTGTGAGTGGCTAGCCCCTTCTACCAAAGGCCAGAAACTCTCCTTTTCTCCCTGAGTTGCAGCCAAAGCTGCCTGTTTAGCCAGGGTGGTCTTCTCTGGCGCTGCCTTCTCATACAGCAGCTGGGGACAGCCTGCTCCTGTGCCATCAAGACTTCCTTCTTAAAGAGTGCCCAGCCTTCCTGGACCCATGTACCCTTCAGGACCATCTCCCAAAGGATTCTGTGAAGCAGGTGCTTAAACAAGACAAAGTCAGCCCTTTGGAAGTCCAGGATGTCAGTTCTGCTTAGCCCTCTCCTGGCCTCTCTAAGAATACAGAACTCTATTATTTCATGTCCGCTGTGCACTAGTTGGCCTCCAACTGCCACATCCTCCACCAGTTCTTCTCTTTTCACAAAGAGTAGATCCAGCAGGGCACCTTCTCTGGTTGGTTCACTTACCAGCTGTGTCAGAAAGTTATCTTCCACACATTCCCGGAATCTCCAGGACTGGTCTTGCTCCGCTGTGTTGTATTTCCAGGAGATGTCTGGGAAGTTAAAGTCTCCCACAAGAACAAGGGCAAGTGATTGTGAGATTTCTCCTAAGTGCCTACAGAATATTTCATCCACCTCTCTATCCTGATTGGGTGGCCTATAGTAGACTCCTACTACAACATCTGCTCTGTTGGCCTTCCCCCTGGTTCTAACTCGAAGACACTCTACTCTGTCTTCACTATGCTTGTACTCAAAGCAATCATAACAGTTCCTAACATACAGTGCCATGCCACTGCCTCTCCTTCCTTGTCTATCCCTTCTCAAGAGCTTGTAGCCATCAATTGGTGCACTCCAGTCATGGGAGACATCCCACCATGTTTCTGTAATAGCCACTACATCATAATTTTCCTGTTTCATCATGGCTTCAAGCTCCTCCTGTTTGTTACCCATGCTGTGTGCGTTGGTATAGAGCACTTCAGATGGGCTGATGTCCCCAGCACCTTTTTGCATTTAGAGGTCCTAAGTCTAGCCTGACCTGTTCCAGGTGTTAACCACAGTTACTGATCCATCAGTATCCCTTTGTGATCAGTAGACTCAGTGAGGATGATGTTACTGGCATCAGTAGGAGTGGTACAGTGGTATAGTGAAGTCCAAAATGAAGTATTTCAAGTGCAAATTGAATGTCTGGGTTGTTTGTTGGAGTTTTTTTTAAGTACTCTTAGTATAGCTGATGTTTGTATATTATACCTTCAGATAAGTCTCTCGAACAACCTTATTTTCAACTTTTAGGGTTCCTCACTGCAGTAGCTTAAGAGCTCTTTATGTGCCCAAAGAACAAGGCTCAGATACTGATACTTTCAAAAAAACTTTCTTCATCTGAATTCTGGGATTTGGATTTTTCTGCCCTAGGTTTAGAAGGGGCAGCTAGTTTGTAGTCTGTAAAGAGGAACTCATGAAGCAGCTTTGTGGGGGCTTTCTTACAACCCAGCCAGAGTGTAGAAAGTGCTGTAGGTACATGTACACATAAACCACATTTAATTTGTTTGAAATAATCTTCTTGACTTATTTAATGTTTTCTGTTACCTTGAGAACTTTAAAACAGGGAAAGCTTTGCAGTGAGATCACAAACCATTATACAACACATGCGGGACAACCAGATGATCAGGCCCAGTCAGCATGGGTTTATGAAAGGCAGGTCCTGTTTGACAAACCTGATCTCCTTCTACGACAGGGCGACCTGCTTATTGGATGGGGAAAAGGCTGTGGATGTTGTCTACCTTGACTTTAGGAAGGCCTTTGACAGCCTTTCCCACAGCATTCTCCTGCCGAAACTGGCTGCTCGAGGCTTGGATGGGCACAGACTTCGCTGGGTAAAAAACTGGTTGGCTGTCTGGGCCCAAAGAGTTGTGGCGAACGGAGTTAAATCCAGTTGGCGGCCAGTCATGAGTGGTGTCCCCCAGGGCTCAGTTTTGGGGCCACTCTTGTTTAACATCTTTATTGATGATCTAGACGAGGGGATCGAGTGCACCCTCAGTAAGTTTGCAGATGACACCAAGTTGGGTGGGAGTGTTGATCTGCTCGAGGGTAGGGAGGCTCTGCAGAGAGATCTGGACAGGCTGGAGCGATGGGCTAAGGCCAACTGTATGAGCTTCAATAAGGCCAAATGCCGGGTGCTGCACTTGGGCCACAACAACCCCCAGCAGCGCTACAGGCCTGGGGAGGAGTGGCTGGAGAGCTGCCAGTCAGAGAGGGACCTGGGGGTGTTGATTGACAGCTGGCTGAACATGAGCCAGCAGTGTGCCCAGGTGGCCAAGAAGGCCAATGGTATCCTGGCTTGCATCAGAAATAGTGTGGCCAGCAGGGACAGGGAAGTGATCTTACCCGTGTACTCGGCACTGGTGAGGCCACACCTCGATTGCTGTGTTCAGTTTTGGGCCCCTCACTACAAAAAGGACATTGAATTACTCAACTGTGTCCAAAGAAGGGCACCAAAGCTGTTCTTCACCATGTCTGGAGCACATGTCTTAGGAGGAGTGGCTGAGGGAACTGGGGTTGTTGAGTCTGGAGAAGAGGAGGCTGAGGGGAGACCTCATTGCCCTTTACAACTACCTGACAGGAGGTTGCAGAGAGGTGGGGATGAGTCCTCTTTAACCAAGTAACAAGCCATAGGACAAGAGGTAATGGCCTCAAGTTGCACCAGGGAAGGTTTAGACTGGATATTAGGAAGTATTTCTTTACAGAACGGCTTGTTAGGTGTTGGAATGGGCTGCCCAGGGAGGTGGTGGAGTCCCCATCCCTGGAGGTGTTTAAGAGTCGGGTTGACATAGCGCTTAGGGATATGGTGTAGTTGAGAATGGTCAGTATTAGGTTAATGGTTGGACTAGATGATCTTCAAGGTCTTTTCCAACCTAGATTATTCTGTGTTTCTGTGAAATTTGCTTCATCTCCCTTTGCAACAAGTTCTTGAGGATCCCTCAGTACTAGGTTGTGAGATTGAGGTAGGAGTGGGATGGTATGGGCCTTACAGAACTCTGGTTTTACTGATCTGCCCTATGGGTTAGATGGATGTCACATGACAGAAAAGTCAATATCCAAACCTAATGTATTGAGCTGCAGTGTTTAGTTATGAGTATGTCCTTGACAAGTCTTGATGGTCTCTGTTGATTTTTTGGAGCATCCTTGCAAGGTATGTGGTGGCCTTCATTCACTTAATAGTTGTTCAGCCCTCAAACAGTATTGTTGCTAATCTTGCTTTAGGGTGAAGGCTGCTGTTCTCTGTCTCTGTGTCTGAAATTGTAGCATTTCATTCTTGCAGAAGAGGGAGCTTTGGAGAGAATTGTTCCGTGGCTGCTTCCCGATAATTTTTGCCAGGTGCCTTGCTTTCTGTTTTATCAAGCAGCCAGTTCAGTGTCTCCTTAAAACCATTAACTCTTTTTGACTCCAGGCTTGTTCTGGTGCTGAGCAGATTTAGAGCTTTACTTCTGCTGAAATGTAAATCATTTTCCTTGCAGAGCAATGTAAATGTGCTCGAGGAAGTAGGAATGATTTTTTTGTCCGAGCAGTCTGAGGTAGAAGTCTGTTTCATTAAAACTGTGTTACATAAAATGTAAGAAATTATTTACTGAATGAAGCTCTGGATTATATGCAGAAATACGAATCACTTGAGAGATTTTCAGGTTTCACTAAGCATAGAGTTGTGAGGTGGTCTTCACAGAAACAGGGGCATTTCTGCATTTTCTGGATTTTGGGCACAGGCATTCAAGCTTAACTGTGGTCCACAGACATCAGTTTACCAAATTGGCTGACTACAGATGGTCTCAAGCTAGCTACTTAACTGATTAATGAAATCAAAGTAGCAAGTATTGTCAGTGTGTGTGTGAGACAAAGACTGACAGAGCAGGGACAAACCAAACATTGAAAACTAATGTAATACTGTATAGGGTATGTCTTCATACTCCAAAGAAATTGTTGCAGTGGGAGGAGGGAGAAGGGAAGACTTCTGTCTTATATGATTGATATGGAGAGGTGAGGCTAATGAGGGTAGAGGTTTTGTTCAGGTTGTCTGTATTCAGCTGTTTATTTAACTTCTAGCTCTTACTTCAAAGCAGAGGGGCAAGAAACAAAAGCTGTTGTGCAGAAGTATGCTGGTTAACTGAAATAAAAATGTGAGATTTTAAGGAAAAAGTGTAATGTTAGATTGAAAATGCCTTCTAATATGTTTTGAAGTTCTCTGGATCTTGTAGCAGACTGCTTAAATCATAGACTGCAAGTAATTTTGATGTAATCAGTCAGTGATTAAAATAATGATTAAAATACCAATTCCTCATGCAAATTCCCTTTGATCTTTTCAAGAAGGCATCCCCCCCTCTGAAACTGTGAAGGAAGTAGCATACCTGTTTCTAATATTTATATGTGATTCCTCATCATACTTTTTATTTTAGGGAAAGCCACTAGACACTCCAAACTTGGTCTGCCATATAGCGTAATTATTCCCTTCAAGAAAGACTGGAGGACCTACGTGGCTTATTCAAATAAGTGCAAAGGTTTAAAAGGCCAGTCATAATCTTAAAAGAATAATTGCTTTATGCTCCTGGATTCTATATCACTCTTCAAAGGCATGTCATTGAGTATCTTTCAGTCTTACTTTGTTTCTCCATGGGCATATATTCTACCAACAGTGGACTGGAAGTGTCAAATCCCGCAGTTCCTAGGAGTAATAGATCCAGGAGCTCTAAGTAGTTATTTGCTAGTCCTTTTTGGTCATGCATCTCTCGTCTCACTGCCTGTTCTGTTGATGGCTGATAAAGCACTAAATACATCAGTGCTTTTAAAGTAGTCTCACACAGCTAATCCTGGTAACACATCCAACAGGTGTACAGTACCCCAACAAGAGTCATGCAGTCAGTGTATAAGGAGTGGTGAGAATATTCTGAGTCGAGGAAGCTGAGTTCTCTTGTATCTTTCCATGATTTTGCACAGTCTCTTTCTGGTTTTGCCATAGTGGCTAGCATTGTGGGAATTACTTGGCACTTACTCTTCTCTGTGACTACAGGATGCATTCCAAAGTATTAAGAAACCATCAGGCAGGAGGGAGCTGTGATCCTTAATTAAATATAAAGCCTTTACCTTTCCTGACCTTGTGACTGTTGCCACATGCTAATAGTCTTGCTTCCAGGCCAACCAAAGAACAAATTTAACAATTGCCATCTGATAAAATATTCCTTTAAGCATGTGTACAAACTGTTTTCCTTTAGGCATGAGTTGGGGACAGCTATCAAACTGTGAGGTAGTGGGCAGTCCCAGGTATGTCCAGCTGCAAAATGGAAAAGGGATTGAAATTATTTTTTTTCACTAACTTTGTGCTTCCCCCCCTCATAACTATTATCTTTAAATCATACCAAGACTGTACAGATTAGAATGAAAGGAAGTTGCTACAAGTATACTTGAAATTGCTAATGTATAGGGACATGTAAATTAGGACGTTTAGTTTTAATGTTAACCATCACTTGTGTTTTACTAGCTTTTATTTTTCCTGTATTTTACTGCAATGTATGTAATTTCATTTATACTTTTTTTCCTAACTACCCTCTGTAGTCATTACTCACTTGTAAGATGTTTTGAAACCTTTAACTCCTTGCCTAGTAAACATAAGACAGACCTTGGACAGTCTGAAAAACTCCCTGAGTACGTCCCTAATAGCAGGAACTTAAAAACAAGTGTCTAAGAAGACGCCAGTGTCAAGATAAGCGACTGGAAGCTGGTCTAAACTAACCTCCTTGGAACAAACGGGAGCTGAAGGACGGATGAGGTAACTCTATGACCGTATATGGACACGAGAAATCTGAAGTTCAACTAATGGACAGTGTGTGGAAGACTATGTGGACCACTAAGGAGAGGAGAAGACCCTCACTCTATTTTTACTACGCATGCTCAATCTATGTAAATGAATTCTGAGAATCCGTTAGCATAAGACTGCCTTTTCTAAGAAATCTGATGAATATGTATGCTTTTTGTGTATATTAGTCAGAGTGTTTTGTTAGTAAGTGCAGCATTGTGGTGGAGCGATCCCCAGTGCTGCCCAGAGCTGTGAATAAAGAATACCTGCTCAACAGTTATACTCAATTCTGACTGTTGAGTGAAGCTCTTTGTTTCAAGAAAGTATATCAAGCAGTGACTGATGACTTACCTGCAGCTTTTGTTGATGGTACAACAAGTGGAGGTGATGGGAACACCAAGAGCTTGCGAATTGTGGAGAAAGTCAGTGGCAAATACATCAAAATGCACACCAGGTACGTTGGGACCGTGGTTTATATACTCCAGCTTGGACACTACTTAACATTGGCCATTCGCATGGCTCAAGAGTTGGTCATGGCCTACGAGGAGAGTCAGAATCTGCAGCTGTGTGTGAACGGTTGTCCTTCAAGTGAACGTATTGATGGTAGTGGCCCCTTACCGTTGCCTGTGATGGGGCAGTTACTCCCTCAGGGTGGCGCTGCTCACTGGAGACTGCCACCACCAAATGCCATGAGAAGATGCTGGTGAAGGACATCTATTTTTATTCATGTGTGTTTGACCTACTCACCACTGGTGATGCTAACTTCACGGCTGCTTACAGGATTACTGCTTCACAGTCTTACAGGATGTGGAGGCACTGTACCCCAGAAAAGAGCACTGGCATATCTTCCCCAGCAGTGGAGGTGGTGGTGTGGGCAAGGGTAGCAAATTCTTTGTCAGTCTGGGACTTGTGTGCTTGATCCTTGTTGTGTTTTTATAGGGGTTTTTTGTCAATAACAAAGTTTTGAAATATATATTGTCATAATATATTGAGTAAAGATGAGTATATATGTATATACCATGTATATGAAGGGATGTTTTGTGTTGGGACACCCACCAGACTGTACATATTGTGTTAACTGTTTTCATGTATGTTTGATGTAGTATTCTTTGTATCTATTTGTTTTGCACTTGGTGAAATGTTTTATGATGTCCCTGCATTGGGACATGATAGAAAGCACTTTATTTTCTATATATTAAATATTTATGTGTATATCTGAGTAACTATGTATTACACATATAAACATATACATACAATATTCAGTGCTCCCTCCAAGTACTACTTGGTTTAACACATTAACTGGATTAATATGTGGTTTATTTCTGTTACTCTAGACAGAGCATGTCTCTTGTCCAGTAATGACACTAGTGCTTTGCTGGGTTCACTAGTTACAATCATTAAGAATGGGATTGTATCCTGTCCCTCAATCAAACGGCCATCCCTTCTTTGGAGGGAGAAAGTGAAGTGCTTCCCCTTAGCTCAGATGACCATCTTTGGTAACATGAATTACAGAACCTTCTTTGTAATTCTGACATTTTGTAGTTTCATGGCATAAGTTTCAAAAGAAGAAAAGGGAATGTGTTGGAGTGAGAGTTATGTACCTTTATAGAACCTGTGGAGAATTTTAAAAGATAATGGTTTAATTGTACGAGCATGTAACACAACTATTGCAGCTGCCTCTAACTCAAGGGTTAAGTCATTCTCCAAGATGGACTGCAGAAGTCACAAGCCTGAATTCTGTCCCTTGCTTGGGTCCTAATTCTATCTATATATTCAGAGGGAGCAGGGGAGTGAGGCTGCAGGCTCTGACTACTTTTACTGAGGATCTAGGAGAAGATTGATTTCATGGCCTGATGGTTGGTTTTACTTGGTGCCATAATCTGCTGCAAGAAGTGGAGGCTTTAATACAGGCTGCAATAAACCCAGCTCCAAGACTGGCTCTTAAAACTGTTCATCTGAGACTGGACTGATACCATTGAAGTGCTATCTGAATAAGACTCAAATTGCACTTGCCTTTATTAAGCAAATTTGAGCTAGTGTTTGCCTTGGTAGAGGGAGATGGAGTTTGTTAACGGAATGAAAGCTCCTAGTTTTATTGAAGATTCTTTTGGCTAGGTTAAGGACTGTTGACTGGTAAGGACAGCAGTAGTCTTCTCAAAAAAACTTATTAGTTCCCTGTATAGATAGGTAACTGCATACAGGTGTTATTCTGGGAATACTTGAGATGAAAGCAGTCAGAAGTTAAGGATGAAGGTGAAACTTTATTTTAGACTAGACTATTGGTAGGTTGTTCTGTCTGTGCTGTCTGATGGTGCCATCTGAGATGGGTTAGAGTTGTGGATTTATGATATGTCTGATAATGTGGCTACTGCAGTGTCACCTGATGGTGACAGTCTTCTCCTTATTTTGTATGTCTGAACTTCCTCATTAATGCTCTGAGTTTAAAGTTCTCATGGCTGAAAGCTGATGGATGAACTTAGTGTTACTTGCAGTAGTGCACACACTTACTGGGTGGGCACCATATACTAGTTAATTTCCTCTGTCCTTGGATCCTGTATGTATATACATATATATGTATATACATATGTATATGTATACTAGCATTGAGTTGTGAGCCTCTCAAATAAATAATATTTCAGAAATGTAGTAATTTTCCTAAAGAGTTTTCAATTTTCTTGTTCCTGCTGTGGGATTTCTTGAGTAAATGTTATTTGCACATGCTCATTCTTGAAGTCTGCCATTGCCAAGAGAGCTTTAGTTAATGCCGGATGTGGATATTTTGAAGCTAGTGAATGGTCTCTGGAGAGAACTTAAGCTTAGAGGGAATGCTTTTTTTTTTTTTCACAGGCCCTCCAAATGACTGTCTCTTAGAAGGCTACAGATATTTTTTTCCATGCTTGTAAATCCCACAATGTGTCAGCCTTTGCAAAACCATTTAGATGTGGTTCATGAATATACCACTAAGTATATGTTTGTGTAAAAGAGTGGCAGTGCGGTGTGTAAATATTTTAAATTATTATGATAGAAGAATAAAGTTGCTTACCGTGCTCAGGGATGTCAGTAATGTGGTGTTAGTAACCCCTGATGGGGTGCAGAGAAACTTGGGACGTGAGCCATGTACTGTGCAGGCAATCTATAAATAAAGCCCCAATTTGTCTCCTAGGTATCGCTTGTTGGATAGGAATGTGCTTAGTACAGTTGTTATACTTCCTTGCAGATGCTTGTTTCCCCTCTGCTAAATAAGCTGTGTAATGAAATTTATGACCAGCAGCTGCAAACCAGGCCAGTTTATTGAAGAGACAGTGTGTGGGAAACCAACAGCAGGAACCATCCCCTCAGGATCTGACTTGTATAGTTCCTCTGCAGTGTTTGTGGAGATACTCAGAAGAGCTTTAACACAGTGATCTGATATTGCTGCATCCATCTTGAGAGGCATTATGAAAATGCTTTTTTGAAGTTACTAGAGAACTCTCAGACCAGAAGAACCATGGAAGTGAAAATTACTTGCTGTAAAACTGAAGACATTGAGGCACTGAAAAAATAAATTATATAGAAGAGTCTATAAGATTACAGAACTTTATACAACAAGGTGATCTGCAAGTATTTATGGGAGCTGTAGTATTTCAGCTGCAGGGCTAATCACAAGAGTGTGAAGGTAAACTGAAAGTGCCAAAACTTAAAACCAAGTTATGTCAGATACATACCAAGAAAGATAGACCTAATAAACACAACTTTGAATGTTGTTTTGCACACTTGTGTTACAGCTAGAATTTGAGGGGTGTGTGTAGCAATCTTACATGGTAGATCATAATTGAAATGCTTTGCAGAAACAACTGTAGAAAGCAAAGGGAGCTTTTAAATATGTTTATGTTTAGTGTATACAGAAGGCAGCCATTGTATCTGTAAGAGCTTACTTTCAAAGGTGTTGATCTGCTGCCACAATCTCTGCAGAAGGCAATATAGCATCATCATCAGTATTTTAATGCAACAACTAGTAAACTATTACTGACTCTATCTGTTGTTGGCCTTGGTCTTAAAAAGCTTAGCTGATGCCTTGGATATTACTGGCTTATTCAAAAGGTTATTTCAAGTATCTTCCAGAGCATTTCTAACCAGAGTATTTCCTAATCCTGTGCTAACAGAGCTCTTAACAGCGGTTGAGGATAGTTCTCTGTAGTTGTGGAGTCTGACTACTTCCCTAGGAAGCATGTTACAGAACTGAGCAGAGAACTGAGTGCTTAATCCTTCAAATTATATGTACGTATGGCTCCTAAACAAGGGTATTATAAAAGGGAAACAGTATGTTCAACTGACTGTCAAACCAAAAATTCTTTTTTCTCTCTTCCTGGAAAACCTGTCTGAAGGGGTAATTTGCATAGAGCATGTGTTAAGTGGAACACAACCTGAGAGAATGAAGGATATGAGAACCTGGCTTTTGTTCTTATGGTAAAGTTAGGGCCCTTCAGTAGTGCATTTCCTTTCAAACTGCTGCTGTACTGCCAGAGAATAGATCACCAGCTATTCTCTTAGTATTGTGGATACTATGTGTATTAGTAGACATGTTTCTAAAAAAGTGGCTTGTAGCTTTCTTGTCTTTTGACAGACTCGCACAGTTTCAAATCTCGCATTCATTTTCTTCATGTAAGTAAAGCTGCGGTGTTTTACACTGAAATTTTCATGCTTCGGATTATTTTAATTCCCATCTGGGTCTTGACTGATAGAAATGATTTTCTTTCCTGCCTTTCCCTATTCCAGCTATTAAAGACTGCTATCTATACAATGCCTAGACATGACTAGTAATGACTCATTTTTTTTAGAAGGTATTCTTTGTTTTTGTTTACAGGATAAGCATTCTCTGTGTGAGAGAATTCAAAACAAACAAGGATTGCCTGGGCCAATGTTGTTCGTTAGATCTTACCATTCTTATTAATTAGCTTGTTTAGGAGAACAGCATAGCCACAGATCAAGTACAAGTATGCAGGCAGATTTATTGTGATGATGAAAAACAATTGCATCTGATCTGATTCAGAATTCTTTTAATCTGACTGTGTTTGTAAATTACACTGCATTAAAATTAAAAGCTGCTGATAGTAAATCAACTGTGAACAGTAAGATTGATTACAGACTTCGGATACCTACAAGGGTATGTATCAGAACTGATAACTAGATATTAAAAAGGACTTAATGTGTTGTATGTGAAGTGCCAATAACTTTTATTTATAGGAATTTTGTGATTACTGCAGTTTTAAAGCTTAATTTCCACTTTCTATACCATAAGAGTAGAAGAATAATCCATTATATATACAAAACACATTGTGTGCTGAGGGCTGTGTCTACAAAAAATTTTATATGTCTAGTTAGTGTGTGTTTAAATCCAAAATTGAGATAATCCAGTTCCCTCAAAGAACCTGTATTTTTGCTGTTAAGCAGAGAGAACAAATGCAGGGTTTTACCTGCACCCTAGCCAGATTCATATGTTGTTCATCTGCCTGGTTTACTTGCAGGACCTTTTTGTCAGGTACCTGACCTGCTCACTCATGTTGGCAGATGATGGTAAGAGTTGTTTATAGGGTAGTGGTGGTAAGCATTCTGCCAGAGTTGGGAAAGAAGTTAAAGTTCCTCCTCTGCCTCGATCTTTCACATGTTGCGAGAGTGCCAGTGCCCTAACAGCCAGGAGCTATTATCAAATAAATGCCATTCTGGGTTGTTATAAAGTGATAACTTTATCCAAACAAGATCTTAGTTGCCTTGAAAGAGATTGGAGGCATACTTTATGCTTGACAGTTATTTCACCGAAATTTAGTAAACTAAACGTGTAGGCCTTCTCTGTAGTCAGTGGAGTCAATGGCACTATTGTAGGTTGAGATGAATTGTCTTATGGAGGTGTCTACTGATATTCTTCAGTAGAGGGGAAGCCCAGGCAGCTAATTATTAAATAGCCGAAGTTAGATGAAATTAATTCAGCCCTGATGGGTACATTGTAAATTCCACACTAGGGTCCTATTCAGGGACTACCTATGTTTGCTAGTGATGAGCCAGTTGATTCAGCATTTCCTGCACAGCACCACATCTGTCTCCCAGGCCTCACTGATGGATACACCTTGGCCTCTGAAACACTCTCACCTGACCTTCCTGGCCTGGCCTTTACACTGAAACTTCCAATATTTGATTTCTCTTGAAAGCATACCTGAAGAAGGCCACCCCATCCTTTCTGTAGTAGCTCCTTCTCCCCTCCCAAAGCAGTTCTGTGCGGGAATTGGGGGAGACACCAGAAAAAAGAAGTGGGAGTCAGGGGACAAAGAGGAAAGAAGAGATTGATTGATAGTGGCTAAGGTTTCTAATCTTAATTTTGGCCTTTAATTCCCAGAGTGCTTACATTTTCCAGTGAATGACACAAAGTATATAACAGAAAATATGTCAGTGTAAGTCTGCATAGGAGAAGGGCTGTGTTTTCTAATTAGTGTGTCTTTTCTTTTAGGCTGTCCTTTGGTGTGTCCCTTGCTGCCATTACCATGCAAGTGTTTTACAGAAAGCAGTTCAGTTTCCACAGGTGAGATTGCCAAAAACTCTTAAGTACCCTGCAGCCAAACTATTAATGTATCTGACTAGAAAGTAAGAGGTCTGTGTTTGCTGAAATCCCCAGTCTAAATTACATAAAGGAGATGTTTAAACAAAGTTTTCCTGTCTTCTCAGGTGACTGTAATAATCATTATCCTACTGGGTTTATCACTTTTATCTGGCAGTAATAAATGAAAGTATAGGCTGCCTCCTTAGCTGGGAACTCTGGTGGAGGAGTTCTACCTCTGAGCTGGAGTTGTCGTTGTTACAGAGGCTCTCAAATAAACAAGCAACCACCAAAAATTAAAAATTTATTGTCAACACTAGCCCTCCACAAAATACAGGTTTGAATGTATGTGAGAGGAGAACAGAACAACTTCCTAGGGTTTAACAACAACCCAAAATGCAGAACAAAGCACCACTCCCTAGGGTTTAATGACAACCCAAAATGCTCTATCACCTAACAAGTCAGGGCTGTCAACCTTGAGGACCTTCTCAGGGCAGCATCCCGACCCAAGTCACCTCAAGGACTTTCCTTGGGCAGCGTTCTGACCCAAGGGGAGAGTCCTTGCCTGCAGCATGCTGCTCCAGGGGACAAACTCAAAATGGCTCCCCCAAGGGACTCCATTTATACCCAGGCTGAATCTGATCTGTAGTCAGTAGCGGCTCCCATTGGCTAAAGGCCTTAACTATTGTGAAGCCCCGAGAGCAAAGGCAATCAGGAGCTGCTACACTTCAGCAGCCACAAAGCCCTATTTTCCTTGGGCAGGTGCATCTGCCACACAGTCCATCCCATTACTACAGTCATGATTTGGCTGGTTTTCTTGAAGTGGTGGTGCAGTCACCTCTTGCCTCCAAGGTTAAAAGGAAGTGCAGTCCCAGTGAGTCTCCATACTTGTTGTGGATTGTCATTCCTAGATGATTATACAATCAAATCTTAAAAAAACCAACCATCCAATGTACTACAGTCAAAATTGAAGGAAGCTGATTAACCATTCTAACAAGTTAGATTCAAACATATCCAATTAACCAATTAATGCTTAATATAGTAACAATTGCCTCAAGTGTCTTGCCACTTTCTTTATTTGTTGTCCTAAAGTGGTATTAACGCAATAGCACCAAGTTCAATCACATTCTTCGGAATGCTGCCAATTTCACAAGATTCATTCACCACCACGTTGTCGTCCAGGTCTTGATGGTCCGTATGGATCACCATTGCCAATCAGGATGCCGGAGTCATCTGTTCCTCCAAGATCCTAACAAAAAAAACAGAACTAGGCCTCAGATCAGAATGCGGGCATCAAGTTAAAAATTAGTAATTATCCATTGGGCACTAATATGGTGAGTTTTTCCACCTTTCCCTAAGGCTTCCCATGCCCATTAGCCTGAGGATAGTATGGGGTGTGCAAACCCACTGTATTCCTTATGTGCCCACTCCTGGACCACCCCGGCAGTAAAGTGGCTCCTGTTATGTGATTAAATTGATTTGGGTGTTTCCTTCTCTATCGGTCATGTGTGGCAATAATGATCTAATTGCACACAGCACTTCTTCCCAGTTTCTCACTGCTTGACTCCCACAGGAGGCAGAGTTCCAAAGGTCTTAACCCCTTCTCCGGGCGTGGTTTTGGCGAGCTTTTGAGCCAGTGCATAGCAAGCAATTGTTGGCGGAATGTGTATGATTTATAATCTTTTTTCAGTATCATTAATCGCCTCAAAAATACCCTGTCTGGCAGCAGTTGGCAGTGGATATTGAGAGACACAAGTAACTTCTGTCCACCAAACTCCAAAACTCCAGACTCTGCCATCTGGTAATCACCATTGTTTACCTGCCAAAACATCAAACCATAATATTTTTTCTTTGTTCTCAAGTTCTCCCCTCCAGCAATTGCACCAGCTTCGAGATATTACCAGTAGATTGCCCATGTAATATTGCCTGGGGTACCCCCATGCCAATGCCTTGCGCCTGTCCTGGTTTAACCAGGATAGGGTTAAGTTTCCCCAGCAGTGGGGGGAGCTCTAGCCGGGTTATTCAGATACCATGGGGACATCACATCCTGGCAGGTCACATATTTTCCTGGCGCGGGAGTGCAGTGCACTCGTGGTCTTGTACATCGTGCTTCAAACTGCTGTATTTGGTAGCTATTTTGTTCTGTTCATTGCTGTCACTATTACTGTTATTGTTATTGCTGTTGCTTGTTGTGTTGCTATTGCACTGTTGTATTAAACCTTTCCTTATTTCAGTCTTGGGGCTTTGTGTTTCACCCCCTTGTGGGGGAGGGGCAGCGGCCGCGTGGTCCACGGCAGGGGCTAAACCACCACAGCGCCAAAGGTGATTCCTTCTGTAATCATAAAATCGACCTGACTTATCCCGGGCAGTTTAAACTCTCTATGAGGAGGCTGCTCAGGGTAGAGTTTCTGACTGGCCGAACCCTCCAGCTTCCATCCCCGCCCCCACCTCGGTCAGTCCAGCCCATCTCTTGCCTATAAGCAGCCAGATCCTGTAACACTTCTGCCCACATTAACATGTGCACACAAGGGGGGCAGGTTTCGCTAGTTGCGTTCAATAGCTCTTTGCACCCTTTCTCTAAGGGACTGGACGTGTATCTTTAAGGCATCCAGGAGCCCTCTAATAAGAGGTCTAAGGTGGCTGGGATCCACTGGCACAGCAAGTGGTATTCCGTACCACCCCCTCTCATCCATTGCCTGAATGCAAACCACCTTTTATACTCCCTCTGCCAGTTCCGACTATCCCTTCACCTTAATGGTAACAGGTTCCCCCCTCTCCTTAGGGTCCACACCCCCAGCCCAGTAAGCCACTGGAGATATTATTTATGGACTGGTTACCCTCTGGTCAGTCACTTAAAAACACTCCAGGACCCCAGAAACCTCCCACCTTGTCATACTCAACAGAATTCTAACACCCCCCCCCCCACCCGCCACCCTTAAAGAAACCCTCCACAAATACTCGGTTTCAGTTTCACCTGGCTTATGTGAATATTTAACTCGAAGTTGACTCAGGTTGGGTCCTGTCCAGGGGGTTGTATGGATGGTGATTCGGGGGTTCCCACCTTGTGGACCTGTATGCCTTTCTGTTTTGATGAGAGGTCGCACATTTTTTTCCTCCAATTCCTCTATTTCCTCCAAGCCACTTTCATCAGACTCTCCCCAAATGTCTCTGTCCCACTTCTCAAGATCTACACTCGTGATTAACTTCCGAATCTGAACAACATGAGGAGGCTTTTTTGCTCATGCTAACATAATTTCAATTTTTTTTTCTAATAATTGCCTTCTCTCTCTTTCTCTTAACAATTCTGTCTTCAAACAATCAATTTCCAATTGTTCCTCTAAATTACCTTTCTCCACTATTACAAAATAATCCTGCGCCTGAATCAAGCAGGCACCTAAAATGGCGCACATTTTTCCTTCACTTTCGCCATTCCACTGACTTCCCTGGCTTTGTTACAACTTCCTCACAACTGCCACCAGATCAAATCACTTCTCCTTCACCCATTGTACATCTGGGGGAAAAGGGACACAACTATACTTCTGTAATAACTCATCTATTGACATCCTGCTGACTACGCCAATTTCTTACGGAGGCTTTCAAATAAGCAACCACCAAAAATTAAAAATTTATTGTCAACACAATTAACTAGCCCTCTGCAAATACAGGTTTGAATGTCTGTGAGAGGAGAACAGAACAAATTCCTAAGGTTTAATAACAACCCAAAACGCAGAACAAAGCCCCACTGCCTAGGGTTTAATGACAACCCAAAACGCTCTTATCACTCACCTAACAAGTGAGGGCTCTCAACTTGGACCTTCTCAGAGCAGCATCCTGACCCAAGTCACCTCAAGGACTTTCCTTGGGCAGCGTCCTGACCCAAGGGGAGAGTCCTTGCCCACAGCGTGCTGCTCCAGGGGACAAACTCAAAATGGCTCCCCCAAGGGACTCCATTTATACCCAGGCTGAATCTGATCTGTAGTCAGTAGCGGCTCCCATTGGCTAAAGGCCTTAACTACCGTGAAGCCCCGAGAGCAAAGGCAGTCAGGAGCCGCTACACTTCAGCAGCCAAGAAGCCCTATTTTCATTGGGCGAGTGCATCTGCCACACAAGTCCAATGAGAATTTTTCCCTGTTATTTCCTACTGAATAGCTAAGAACTACAAATGCCTGCTGTGGATCCTGACAGTCTTACTTGCTCCAAGGGATCTTACTCTCAGGAAGTCTAACTAGATAGCAGTGCAACACAAATGTCTGCATGCTATACTTCTTAGCACTGAAGTGCCTGAACAGTAGGTCCGGTATATAACTTTAAGTGATTATAAAAGCTAGCTCACCTCTGAAATCATTGCTGATGTCTGTAACATTCTCAATACAAATAACTCAGTACTTAGCTATATCTGATTAAACCCTTTAACTTGATCCCATTTTATAAGAACTCTATAGGCCTGATTCAGCAGCTGTCCTTTCTCAGAACAAATGTTCAGCTTTTCATACCAGTCTGCTGGGAAGCATATGAGATGTGCCTTCAAAGGCTGTGTTAGGATTGAAACACATCACTCCCACTTTCTGTAGGTGGGGTAGCATCTCATGCCAGAATAATAACTCTCTCTCCAACCCTGTCTTTCTGTATAGAGAGCCAAAGAGTGGCAAACCCTCCTGGTGGTTAGGGCAAGTAAAAAGTAATGTACACTGTCTGTGGTGCCATCTTTAATACCTTTGTTGATGTAGTGCCAGTGGTTTGGCATGACCTGCCTCATCTAGTCCTTGCTTCTTCAGGTGCTGCCAGTCATCTCACCCCAGCTTGCTTAAAACACAACAAAGTAATTCCCTCTAAAGTAAGGAAGTTGATACTAAGCTATGAGAGATAGGTGATACCAGAATAGACTTTTTGAAAAAATATAAAATAAATTTAGTAATTTTAAAATACTTCATCAATTATAAATCCTGTAAAAAGGCCCTAATAATTAAACTGTGGCCTGCACAAGTGGTGTTTGTGATTCTTTGGAATGCCATAACTTCAGATTATATATTTTCTTTTAATGTGCATATAAAAATGTCACAAGTCTCACCTCTTCTTGCAAATGAGATGGTCTTTATGTATGCTAAAGATACCAATAAATAGTCCCATTGGGAAATCAGATACAGATATTCCTCTATAATAAGAATAATTGGTGAAAAATAATTTCAGATGCACCTATGTCTATGACAATCAGTCTTCTGCCTCTCTCCACAAGTAGTTAAGGCTCCTCAGTCAAAAAATATCAGCTCCTTCAGTGATGACCATCTGTGTTTGTGTTTTCTACAAGTAGACATGCATGTTCAGTGACAGAAATGCTGAGAGTTTCTTTTTGGTCAGCAGAGCTTCAGATTGTGGATTACTTTTTATCTTTCCCTAGATGCATTATTTTTTATTGTTGACTTGTTCAGAAAACCTGGTAATCCTGATGTGGCTGTTTCACTGACTGAAATAGAGGACCCTTACAAGTGGAAATACTTCTACTTCTGGGTTTAGACTCTGGTAAAAAGTCTAACTCCACAATTATGAAAAATTAGCCAAAAATAAGTTTGTTCAAAAAAGTGAATATTGATTTTTCATTGTCTGATGGGAACAGAATTGTATAGTGAAATCTCTAGTTCTGCACATTTCAGAGGATTTTGCTTTACACTGGCTCGAACAGAGCAAAGTGCTGTTACCAGCTGCAGTGCATTATGTGATCTTCTGGAACACTTGTGATGATTTAGTTTCACCAGGAAAGATCCATTTCATCCAGTCAGAGATGTGAAACAAAACACAGTAAGAGGGAGGGGAAAATAAGGAGGTTCACTTCATAAGTTATCAGCTCTTTCAATATTAAGGAAAGATTACTTGCCTGGTAGTGCTAACAGTTATGATGCAAATGCTTAAAATCAACATGCTATGTAATATCTCTGGGTAAAAAACAACACCCGAACCCCATAACCCTGCAGTCTAAAGGCAGTTTATTTATAAGTGTAGGAATTAGTCTAATGACAAGAAGTAAAAAACCTCACAATTTCAGCTTTGCTCAGAGGATATTATTACTGGATATTTAAACTGCCAGTAGTTAAGTGGCAATATATTGGCCTCTGGTGGAGTACTTGCCTTAAACATAGAGCTGCTAACTGCAGTTTAATTGTGGACAGTAAAGATTATATGATAGTCATTAATGAAACTCACCCAGATAAAAACTAATTTTTTTTTCTCATTTCCCCTCAGCAGGGATCTTGGAGATTAAGTGTGAGTATGGATCACTATGTACACAAAGAGTCTGCTTGATTTTTAATCTCAGGATATCATTTTCTAATATGCCAAAGTGACACTTCGGTGGTTTGGACCCTCTAACACAACTAGGCATTTCTCCATCTTGAATAAAGAGCATATCCACTACCAAGCCTTTTAACCTCTGTTTCTTATCCACAGAGTAAGCATTCAGTCTATCCTACTCATAAACAGGAACTACAGTTCTTCAATTCTTC
The DNA here is from genome assembly GCF_031877795.1 of Strix aluco. Taxonomy (NCBI): domain Eukaryota; kingdom Metazoa; phylum Chordata; class Aves; order Strigiformes; family Strigidae; genus Strix; species Strix aluco. Next base: position 58,063,937 of record NC_133971.1, on the reverse strand, counting down.
ATTTATTTCATCCTTACACATAACTTTGAATATAGGGGTAAGAGTCTTGTGTATCAGCTTTGGCTGGAGCACTGCATCCCTGAATCTCAGGGAAGATCTTTCCCCTTCCTGTGCCCTCTAGTTCTTTGTTTCGAGTTTATAGCACTCACCATTAACTGCATTTTTCTATAAAGGATCAAAACACTTCTCATAACTTCCTTACACTGAGTGTCTTATGATATCAAGAAAGCAGCAGAGCTGAAGTTACCAGTTCATCTCTAGGTTTTCATCAATGTCTTCTAACTCCAAATCCCACAAACCTAATTCAAAGAAGCAGATATGCAGCCCACAAGAAAAATTTTGTATTTCATTGTGAAGTTAACAGAGCTTTGTGTTCTTACTTGCCTACACTCAGAGATTTTCTATCCAGACTGAAGACATTCACAACATAGCCTTTTATACATGTATAATACCTATCCCATTTCTGGGGTTACAACAGGAAGAGTCTTGCCAAAGCTACAAGGGAAAATAAGAACATCAACCCTGAGATGTGGCAATCAAGGGGGTGTCCCGATCCAATGTCGGGGGAGGTTTCGATATCATCCCAAGAGCGAGATTAAGACACAAACGAGGTCAAATGCTGTATACCCCAAACAGGTTTTTATTATTAAAAAAGTGAAGAGGGGTAGCGATAGCACAGAATGGAAGAAAAAGACAGAAATCAAGCAAGGATGCAGGATAGGGCTGCGGTGTCCTGTTGGTCCTCAGTCTTCAGTTCTTCGGTGGTGGGTGCACACAGATCTGGCTTCGATGGTAGATGCACACTGAGCAAAGTTTCTGTTGCGTTTTTAAGTTCATTGTATCCACTGATTAACATATCTGCCCACCTTTAGGTTTTTTTTCTCTGGTCCCACAGGTTTTGTTGCATCTGGCTTCTGGGCAGAAACCTTTGCCTCTTGTCAGTTCATTGGCAATGCATGCATGGGGTCTGGCCTACACAATAGAGCCACAAATGGCTACAGGATGGGGCCAGCTCAGTACAGTCTGCCCCTTTGAGGCTTATCTAAGGAGTCCAACGATGCAACTGCAAAGAAATGGGGGGTGCATTCTTCAATACACTCTCGCTTCCCTGGGCGACATTCCCCAGACCAATTCACAGGCCGCAGCAGCTTGTCTTGGAGGTTTGCACAGACACAAGCAAGCTTTGAGACAGTCATATGACATTTCAGTCTCTCACAGGGGGCAAATGAAAATACCTACCTACCTGAAGGAAGTCAAGTATAGAAGTGTATCCTCTTTGATGCAGACAGGAGGTAGCACTGAGCTGTTCCAACCCTTGAAGCCAGGGAATAATGTGAGTGTGTGATCAGAAGCAGAAATTTCGAAAGGCGGTACATCTTAATACTGAAAATTGAAGCCCTTCAGGTACTACTGTAATAGGCAGCAGCTCTGTGCAGGCTCTGAGGACTGCAGTATTGAATCTAGGTGTCTAAATTATTCAGTGATTAAAGGTTGTAATCCCTGTAAAGTAACAAACTCCTGTTTTTGCAGATGAGCCTAGATATTGAACATCCACCAATCCATGGGACCTGATGAGATGCATCCCAAGTTCCTGAGGGATCTGTCAGATGTAGTCGCTAAACTGCTCTCTGTTGTGTTTGAAAAGTCATGGCAGTCAGGTGAAGTCCGTAGTGACTACATGCTACATGCATGTACAGAGGCACCTAATCATGATGATTTTCCAAAAAGAGTGTGAGAGCTTTTGCCATCATGCAGTCCTCGCTGCACATCCTTATTTGTGTGCCTACACGTGGGGTGGGCCCCCTTCCACTCTGTTTTGCTGTCCACATCAACCTGTGCCCTTTGCTTGTCAATCCAGGCCATAACTTCCTGTCTTGATTGTGGGTCATTGTCTCCCTCCCTTGTTCCTAGTTTAAAGCTCTTCTCACCAGGTTGGCCAGACTTAACAAACCTGACAAGATGTTTTGTCATACTCAGTCGGGTGGGATCAATTAGCAGTCCTTGATCCTCAAAATGGCCTGATAGTCATAAAAGCTGAAACCCTATAATTGATACCAGCTGCAAAAATGGCTGTTGACCTGCAGGATCTATTCATTCCTCCTCAAGCTCCTCTTTTCACTGGCAAGCGACACCACTGGGCCCTGGTGCCTGTGGTCCTCACCTCCAGATCCACATAGTCATTCTTGCTAGGCTCCAGGTCCCCCCTGGCTCTGTTGGTAGTGCTCATGTGGAAAAGCAGCTGGGGGGGAATAGGCCAAGATCCAGAGAAGCCTTGGCAGCCTCCTCTCAATGTCCTGGATCTGAACCCCCGGCAAGCAGGAAACCTCCTTGGGTCCTGACCTAGGTTAGGTCGGCAGATGGGGACCTCTGCCCCACAGCAGGCAGTTTTGCACTACTATCCCTTGCCACTTCCCCTGACTGCCATGGCACTCAAGTGCAGCCAGCTGGGGTGCTTCACCAGATGTAGCTCCCAGCCCCTCATCTGTTACCAGGGCACTGAATCGCTTCTGTAGGTGCAGACCTGCAGGTGGGGCAGAATACCCTCCTGGGACTGAAAGCCACCAGTTTCCAGCCTTTGGCCTCCTGGGAGTCTTCATTTCCCACACCTGTATGCACAGACTCTGCCTACTTCTTCAAGTACAGCGGGGATTCAGGCTTTTTAAGGCACAGCATCTTGGAGGAGCTGACATATTCCTTATTGATATCAGGAGACATGATTAAGCAAGGTCAGGTGCTGAGAAGCACTGCCCTAGACTTTAATTAAGATTAGTGGATTGCGGGAAAAACTCTCCTTTGCTCTTTGTCTGCTTTGCTTTTTTTTTGTGAACCCTAAGGGCTGCAGAATGCTACTGTCATACTATCCAAATCCATGATGAAAGTTTCACTTTCTTTATCCATTAGCTGTGACATTGATTTTAAAGGTTCTTTCTTAGATTATATCATGCTTTGCTCCTCTCTTCTCATCCCTCTTTCTGATGCTTTCCTAGAAATATTCATTTCAAACAATAAAATACATCGGAAATAGCCATGATGACCTCCTTATATTTGTGCTGTGGTGGTCATTTTAGAATCTGATTTTTCTTTCAGTGGGAAAATAATACAGGGCTCACTTCACAGTCTAGAAAGATCTGAAACTAATTGTACCAACCATCTAGTTCTCAAATTTTCAGTTTTGGAATTCATTACAAGAAGACTGCTCCATTCTGGAACTTGAAGTACAGCTAACATATATATTTTACATATTAAGTAGGCTTGGGAGAAATATACCATAAGAAGCATGAAAATCTCGCTTGTCAAAGTGTACTACTCATGAAGCTGAAAATAAATACAAAGAATCTTATGGATAATCATCAAATATTTAATATCTAATTAACAATTGAACTTTTCCAATGCTTCAAGAAATCATCTGTATGAAAAGCATTCAGGGTACTGTATTCTTTGAAATTACTGACTATTGCTGCTAAGTTTAGAGAAATCAGTATTTACTATTTCAATACCACTGCTCATTCAAACATTTGTAACTATCTTTCTTTTAACCATTGAAGTATTAAGCCTTCACAGGCGTGCAGCCTTAAAGTGGAAACTGTGTTCTGAATTTTCCAAGGGAAGAATTTCTGCAGCTCACTTGCTGTTTAACATAGCTGAAAGGGCAGCTTTCTAGTGGCTCAAACTGCTGCTCTGAATATCTGGCAAGAGAAGGAACATTCCCACCCCACCCCCCATCTCCTACTCAAGATGAAAAATAGAACCCTAATTATAAAAATGTATCTCAATCATATGAGAAGATTGAATAGCACAGTAAAGGAGAAAATAAAGAATGTCCTGTTACAGAGATTACAAACCAAAATTAAGCTGAGCTTAGTAAGTAGACATATTGCACTTCAAGCAGTACTATCTGATTAGCAAATAGTGCAGTACTTTCTGCTCACTCAGAAAATCGCTCTGTATTTTCTCTTTCTATAATCATGTTAAAAGGCAAAACCAAGAGCAGTTAGTTAGTATCTAAAAAAATGGCCATAGAAATAATAAAGTGCTTGGGAGATTTGCAGCGTACAAGCTAGCATTTACAGTAGCTGCCTTAGGGCTGTTTCATGGTGACATATGAAAGGAAAAAACAATAATGAGGAAGAAATGAGGGTAATCCATCAGAATGGGTCTTTTGAGGCATGTTCAACTACATTCACTACAGTAAATTGTTCTGTATAATAATTTTTACTAAAGTGACAACAAAGCAATTATTTTTAATATAGAATATCTGGTGCAAATGGAGAGTACACCACTATCTCATTAAAATTCTTAATTCATAAGCTAAAAAGTAACAATGCCTGAAACAGTTGGTACTGTGGCCTATCTTTGCTAATTTGTACCCCTGTGTGGAAGAGCTGGAGTAACCATGAAAGCACTGGAATTGGCACAAAAAGGACAGATGTGACATCCCTGCATTTGCTGGGAAGCACCAGTCTGATGAGACCTACCCGGGGTGGGGTGTATGCAAAAGTTTTTCACTTTTTCTGCACTCTTTCACTGCTTTCCTTAAGGGGAAATAAAGTTTTGTCTGCAGTAGCAAGCCATGCAGTGCAGTAGGAGTGGGTTTGCAGAGAAAAAAACACTAGTTGAGGACCCAGCATCCACACCCCACACCTTCGGGAAGGAGTGGGGTTAGATGAGTCAAGCTTTAGTCTGCTCCTGTAGCCTGGGTGCGTGGAGTTGCTTCCCCTTTGGCTCATCTGAAATTAACCAGCACAGTGCAGAGGGAGAAGGCTCTACAGTGCAAATCAAAGTGCAGAGTACTGGAAGGGATCAGGAAGTGCACTTCAAAAATCCACTCCTTAAGCAATCTAAAATCCTACTGTAGATGCATGGGGTGTTTGCCAAGTATTTGACATTTTCTAGAAGCTTCTGTACATCCACAATGGTAACATCAGGCACCTGGCTTAAAAGAGTCTGAGAACAGTGAGGAACTCAAACCTTTTAAGCCAATGTTATTAAAGTTATGAGTTACTGAAAGTAATAAGCCAGAAATTAAAACAGATATTTTGGGACAAGAGGATCTGAAAAAAATTAAAAAAAAAAAAACAAACCAAGGCATTTCTTCCCTACTAGGCTCCCCAAAAGAATATTTCCACTAATAATACAGAATTTCCTTTTACATGTGACTAAATGGATATCTTCATATCCAAAATGTCAGATTCCGTAGAATCTAAATCTGTAGAATCTGGGTGGTCAAACGGTTATTAAATAAACAATTATAATTACTGACTTGTGGGTGCTATAGCTATTTTTCCCCCTCCCCAGTAATTATGATTCTTAAAGATGTTGCAGCTGAAGAATCAGAGTTATGACAGAGTGAATAACTTTCTGTAGCATCTGCTGATCTGCTATTTGGGTGGCAAGGAGAGGATGTTTGCAAGAGGATGTTTTTTGTTTTCTTCAAATAGTTGTAACCACACCACTCTGTCTAAATTCCCTGTTCCTCACATGCCCCTAAGAAGCATGAATGGAGGGGCAGGCCATGAGAGCCAGGTGCTGTTGACTGCCACAGAGCTTTCACCTGCAGCTGTGTGCTAGCATTCCCATGAGTGACTGTGGAGCAACTTCTTTCACAGCTGGCTGAAATTCTGTTTTTTCCACCATCTCTGTGGAACAGTTATTTCAGAGCCAGTTTTCCAAACCTGGTATCTGCCTTGCAACTAGGTTCAGTGTTTGGCAAACATCAAAAGATTTGATGCCTTACAGATTTACTTTGTTGTCACACTCCTAAAGGAGGTGGAAGATATACTGGAGTAGTCATCCACAGTGTTTGGTGGGACCACTAACTACTTTGAGAAAATGCTTTCTACAGATGATGCCAACTACATAGCCCAAACATTACTTATTCTGTCATTCATCTGGGAATACCAGGGTATTTATATATGGAACACCAACAAGGCCAGTTATTAGATGCCTAATGTGCTTAGTTCTAAGATTACATTCAACCACTCGCCATCTCTAGAACAGATGGAAAGAGAGAACCAAGGGAAGGTTGCAGCTGTTCCACATCTGCTCCCTCACAGAGGTACACACAGGAGTCTGAGTCTCACTTGTGACTCTGACGCCCACTTCTGATCAAAAAAATTCCAGAAGAAGCAATTTCATCAGAACAACACTAGTGCACTGGAACTCTGAAGCTGAACTTTAAAATTTTCATTCAACTTAGTATTCAAGTTTTGAAGTGTGAAAAAGAGAGGAAAAGAATCACATATAAGTTCCTACCATAGAGAAACAGGGCCACATCTGTACCCAGTTCATTTCCAACATTTGTGAAGTCAGAACAGGACTCCCTCAATATGCCTGCTTTCAGCTTCCTCATTTTGTTTCTCACATCTGCTGAGTATTTTACTTTTAAGTCAAAAGCCAATGAAAAGACTTGGTTTAGTAATCAGAGTTCCCACATGCTATTTTTCAGACATGCAAATGAGCCTGTCTCATCTTCCAGCTTGCCCCAACAGGAACACCTGGCACCAAACATGCTTGCCTTCATTGATGCAATCAGAGATTTTCCTGGAGGGCTCAGGAGCTAGCTAGGAGAAAAAAATCCTAGGCCAAGAGGATTTCTGTCACTAAAATTGCATCATAAGAATTGCATAGCGGGGTCTGAATTAAGATTCTACAAGCAAACTTAGTTATGGAATCTCCTAAATTCTTAGTGATTTATTTTGCAGTTATGCAAATGTTAAGTCACTCTTACATTTATGGAATAAAAATACTGTAATCTAAAATACTCTTGCCTCAGTTTTGAATGTTTACAGTGTATTTATTGAAAACATTTATTTTGTAAAGAAATGGTGGACTCTCAGTCCATCTGTTTATTCTGTATGTTGTTATACTACAAACCCGTATATTAAGCCTTTAGGTTATGAATGGAAAAATAACTTGAAGTTACTGTAAGCAAATGTCAAATTAATAATGACAATATCTTTTTTGTAATTGTGGAAACATAGGTTGTGGTTCTAATAATAAGGTCTGTTTTGAGTTTTATACTTAAATAACATTGCATTCTCCCTATTAATAATTTTCCACCATATTACAAGAGTGATGTGTAAGTACAGTTGTAATATTCAAAAGTTTAAAAGCAAATTGGATAATTACAAGTAAACTGATGCTATAAGATATATCATACTTTTTTGTTTTCAGTACTGTAACTTGAAATAGTACTAATTCTTTAAGCTTCACACATTCTCTTGTTGTGTCTTTATGACAGAGCAACTAGGGTTGGTTTTTTTTTCCACCATTTACAGTCATGATTATAGAGTTTCTCTAGAATTTTAGAACAGCAGAAGGGCAGTCATCCATGATTGTCTGAGGCTATGTCCTTGAACTTCATGAAGTTAATTATTTCAAGAGATATACATACTTGCAGACTGTAATAACTGGGCTACTACACCTTTCAGATAATTTCATATTCATTTTTCTAGTATTCTGGCTATATTCTTGTCTGAGAGTAAATATTACTCATTTTCTCATTAATTCAGTTAATTAAAACAGAATGGGGAAGGCTGCACTATCAAAGATAACATACCAGATAGATTGGAAGTTTATACTTTAAAAACTTGACCAGAATGTGCCGGAATTGGAGGACCTACAGGGTGATCTGTTCTGTTAGCTCCTGGACATACACTCCAAACATCTCTATTCAATCACTAGCTAGAGACTTTCCAGTTCAGAACGGAAGAATACAGTTTTAAAGCACCAAACAGTGCTTCATGTGCATTTTCTTTTCCATTAAAGCTCATGGAGCATCTCTTTCCTGTGCATGTTTCCCTCCAGCATTATGGTTAATGAATATCTGGATCCTAACTCTTCAGATGTATTTATTTGGTATTTGACATGACTTATTGAACCCTTAAGAGCTTGGGAAGGTAAGGGTAATTTTCCAGCCCTGTTTACTTTCATGCCAGGAAGAAGACTGGATTAGACCTTACCCTTCTAGATTTGATAGTTTTGATAGACTTCAGTGAGGTAGAATGACAATTTTCTTTTCAAGATCTCTTAAAACTAATAATCTTCTGCCTATTCTGTTCTGGATAGAGAATCCATCTGCAGATTTCATTACAGGAAGAATATCATCAATCCCCCCCAATCTAATTTATTTAAAAATTTAAAACAGAAGGCAGTCTTTCATACTAACAACTCCTTTGCGAACAGTACCAAAAAGAGATGGAGAATTGGTTCCAGACAAAAGAACTGAAAGGCATTTAAAGCTGTGGACTTCTGACAGTTTTATTATGGATGCTCAGTGTCATGGTAGTGTTGTGTGTTGTTCAGTTGTCGACTACATTTCACAATTCCAAGATTCACAAGATGTAATTATGATACTTGATAGGCATAGTTTCACAGAATATATTCTTAAGTAGCTCAGAAACTTCTAATATAAGATTAAATTAAGCTTCACTTAAAAGAATCATGATTTGATATGCTGACAAAAATCAGAGGTTTGAAGTTCTCTTTGCTCCTCTGTGATTAAAAGAAATGTTAAAGAAACATTTGTTAACTTTAAATGGTCTATACACTACAGGTGTCAATGCTAGAATTACTGCAAACCAAAAGCAGTAGCTAATTTTAAATGATGAATGAGAAGATTATTTTCCAAATGCTTCAATTACTTCAGCAAATACTAACTCTATTGCAATTAAAACTCAGTTGTGGTCTTAGAGTACTACAGTAATAAAACCTCTCTAATTTCTTACATGTGATCAGTGGTATGTGATTTTCTGACATGATTTCCAGATGTTTATTTTCAGAGAAGACACACATAAAATTGAGCTTGCTGAAAAACCTGTGACAAATAAAATATTTACTTTCAGCAAATATATAATAATAATGTCCCAGTATGTTCCTTGGGCTTCAGCCTTAGTGCATGAACTCAGTCTAGGTCTAAATTTAAGCCTTCTAACAGGACCAAAAATTTATATTTTAAAACCTCTCAAAGTCTTGCATCAGTGATTTCTGTAAGTCTTCAATAATATGTATTTTTCAGCTCACTTCAATAAAGGTCGTGAAACGTAATTTGACAGTAGCTACTCTTAGGATGACAACTTTGTGACTTTAGTGTTTCAGCTGTCATGAAAGTACTCTGTCTGCAGAACTGTCTAAAACAGAGCTATTGCAACATGAAGCAGCACCTGTATTAAACATCTGTTCTCTGGAGCACTCTGGTTTTACCAGTTATAGCAGTTTTGCCAGATCCTTGTTAACAGCTTAAGAACAGATTTGCAGCACATCTCACCTTCTCTTTCTCACTTTCATTCCTCTACATGATTTTTAGCCTAGCAGTTATTACAGTAATCCCCCATTTTAGCTGTATGAACTCAGCTGTATGAATTTAGGTCAGATATGAACTCTTCATTAAGCAGTTCCCAAGAACACAACATGGTTCACAGAATCCTAGATATGTTACATGAATAACTTTTCTCCTAGAACGTCTTCCTTCTCTAGTCTCTGAAAACTCCTGTGGTTGATTTTGGTGAAGAGCAATCTGCCTGAGTTTCCAAAATCCTCACCAAAGTGAGAATTCAAGATTGGATTTTACACAAGCTTGGATGCACAAGCTTTGCTAACTGCAACAGCCAGCTAAGAGTAAAGGTGGGTGTTGGCCAGGAATAGAAAACACATTTAAAAAAAATTCAGCTGTAGACAGGCTGCAGGCTACATGCATGACTGCACTGAGTTGGAGGCCCTGGAGAAAACAAATTGATTGGAGTGTGCAATTAAGGGCATTGGTAGAAACCTGGAATAGGGTTGGGAAGATGGATTCAGAAGCATAGCAATGGTGAGAGGGAGAGGAAAGCTGAGTAAAAGGCTTTCCTTCCTTGCATGTGGGGTAGGTTGACAAAAACGCACGCTGAGGAACACTGAGGGTGAAACTATCGAGTAGAAATTGGGGCTGGAAAAATCAGGGGCATTCAGTACCAGGCTGGGCTTGGGTACTTTAGGTTTGGATAGTAGGAGTCAGAGGGGCTGGCAGGACCCTGGAGAACCATCTCCCCAACAATCACTTGGCTGGCACCCAAGAAATACACACTCACCCGACTCCTCTTTCCCACGAAGTGTAGTCAGACACCCCATACACAACTGTAAGACTGTTACCCTTCCAGCAATGTCCTCCATTTTGTTGGTGCAAACATGGTACCTTGAACTATACGGGACCAACTGTGGTAATGCACATCTAGTTACATGAATTTGCTTAAGTTTAGAATTAGTATTTCTGGCAGGAAATCCTAAACTTAGAAAAATATTTCATATGCCTTTAGTCAGTAGTGTGTATTTGCACAGGCTGTCATTTACAACCTTCACAGAAAAAGGTTGTATTGTGTTTTTACTATGTATACTATGTTGTATTAAAAGTTTGCAAATCAATTCCAGAATAGAGCTGGTACAGCTGGATTGATTTTCTCAGTAAGAATGGGCACATGCTGTGGTTTGTCAACCAGATCTGGCCCATGGCCTGCCCCTTGCAGACTTCTTTACCAGAGGCCCTTAAAATGTTGCCAAAGATTGACCTGTGCAATGTATGAATTGTTCTGGCCGTCTGTGTCCTGTTGCCCTTTTCTCACGGTGCTGCAGAGTCCTTTGTGGCCACGGGGTGAGAGGCAAATTGATCAGTATATTCTTTATATTCAATCGTGTAACAGTAACAATATGCTGCCAAAGAAACACTTTAGGAGGGTTAGGTGAGATAGGCCATTACTGCCTGTTGATACATCCATGATATGCACAGAGGTATCTTCTATGTTGGTTCCATAATGGAAGAGAGGTCCAGGTGCACAGGAGCTTCCATGTGAGGCCACGATACTTGCTGTGCCCAAAGATTGTGAGTCACAGAAAGATTAAGCAGTTAACCAAGGTTCAGAGAGCAGCTACCTCACATCTAATTAATATGTATTGCAGACCATTACATGGCTACATTTTTCCTTATAGCTAGAATAAAAGAAATAGTGTAATGAATCAAGCTTGGACTAAGCAATTTTGGGTTACAGTTAGATCTCAGGTGTTGACTAAACATAGAACTATAATTAATCACTTTGAAGTTTCTTCATAAAATCCAGATAGCGCTTATGTATCCCAAAGGACTGGTGCTGTTTACTTCCCGTGATTAAGATTCATGAAGTCATATCATACAACGGAAGAAAACAAATTTGAAATACAGTCTTGACAGTCCACAAGAAATGCATGCAAATTTTCTGTATTTATCAGTTTATGTAAATAATGAGGTTTTGGAGTAAACTGAAAATTACGCACTTGACCAGGACTTGCCACTTTCCTGTAAAACCACATACCCCCTCAATTTTTTCTTCAGTATGTACCATACAGAATATGAACAAATATCTAAGATTTTTTTTAAAATATTCTGCTACTGTATTTTAAGTGGAAATTATATTGATATGAATTAAAAGCCTAATGCTGAACTTCAGAGTGTAAAACAAAGTAAGCAGCTTCCACAACAGGCTTATGAAGATGCTACAAATAATTTAAAAAGCAGAATTATTTTCTTTGTATGTTAGGTCTAGAAATAGTTCTTTTCAGCAGGACAACAGCAATTCTTACTTCTTTATGCAAATTAACAATCATAATTAAACATCATTATATATCCCAAAACAATTCTTGTCTTGTTAAAAGTTTTGGAAAAAAAAAAAAAAAAGGTAGTTACCAATAAATTGGTAGGGCTAGGAGGTTGGAAAATACATGCTAGAAACACTCTTTTAGTACTGGTCCTATCCAAAGGAAGATCTTTCATTGACCCCATACAGTGTGAGAGTATAAGGACGGGAGGACCAGAATATGTTCACCCTTACTCAGTAGTTCTCAACTTGTATCTTAAGAATAATTGATAAGGATAAAAAACAATTAATTCCATGAGCCTCCATTCTGCTCCTAGCAGTGTCTCACACAATTGCATTTCTTAGCTACTGCTTCTGGAGTGTTTCACAAATAGAAATTTCAGCATAAGGTTTTAAGAACAAAGATTAAATTTCAGGTGCAACCATACTACCTTGCTGAAAGAATGAAGAGATAAAAGTGACAGCACTACATCTCTGTCCCAACATAGATGGATAACTCACACCAGGTGTTACCTATTTTAATAGTCTTTACTACTAATAGAAGCAAGAGATTGTCTACGTTTATTTCTGTAAAGGTGAGAGGATGTAATTTCATCTATAGTATACAAAAAAGCTAGGATTTAATTAATTTGCTGTTCAAATAAAACTTCATCATGGAGAAACTTGCAATGAAATGTCTCATCGGAAAGAAGAGCTGTATCAGGATGATCTCCTTTAGTGGCTTCAGTCCTGCCTGTCTTCCTAAGTAATGGTGAGGTGATTTCCTACCAAAAAAAGCTGCTGTTGCTGAACACAACACTAAGCATAACATCACTGCAAGAGTACTTCACTGTGATTTTACACTTTAAGTGGAAACCCTGCAGCTAAACAGTAAGGGCTGTAGCGGTGACAAATTCCATTTGTTGATGACAGAACATCATACAGGGACAAAACAAGCCAACTGAGCTCCAAAAATAAGGAAGGTATTGAACCTAGGGAGTCAGTGCTCTAAGTTGCTGTGCTGTCCCTGTCTCAAAGGGCAGTTGGGCACACTCCTTTGGTAGGAGTGTCAGTTTCTGTAGAAACTGCCCTCCTTTTGTGGTTAGTGCTTGAATCCTTTGCAAGTCCTTTTCTTGATAGTAGTGAAAGGCTCCCAGAAACCAGAAGCTGTTTGAGTACCCTTCAGACACCAGGGCACAGGCACTGAAGATCAAAATGGGGAAAACAGATGGATTGTGAGCAGGTAAATGAGGCCAAGACAGCAGCTGATGAACTAATGGCAACCAGAACATGCATTTCTCTGTCCTTAAAACTAGTAACAGCAATATATTTTTTAATGTGCTTTTTCAGACTGACCAAAAATCTTGGTTTTAGGTAGTACTGGGAATGGTAGACTAGAAATACATAATAGAATTAAGATGGAAACCTTACACTTCCACACATGGCAGATGAAACGCCTCAATCTTTATCAACAGCCATACGAGGAGTTCTCTTGCAGTTACCAGAATTCTTACCAAAACCTCTTTACAGACAGGCAACATTAATTATCTGATGGATGCTTTGGAACTGGACTCATGCCTTGAAGGCTTTTCATTACAAATGAACAGAAGATGGATCAAATCTGTGTGTATGGGAAATTAATTATAAATGGCTTATTTGCAGAGGATACAGGATTCTCCTAAATAGATACACAGTAACAGTCAGCCTCATAAGCAGTGGAGGCTATCTCCACCATGAAACTTCATACTTAAGACTTAATTGAAACCAGAGGGGAAAAATTTAAACTGTTGTAAATGTGATTTGTAAATCTGTAAATAAGACTGAATAAAAGTTGACACAGCCTAAGTAGACTAACTGCCAAAGAATCCTAATCATCAAAGCCATCAAGTAAGTATTTTTCTTGCTTATTTCAGAGGAACCCGTGATACGTTTAACAAAAACAGATACAGACTAACCATGTCACATTAGAAATGTTGGGCCACAATGCAGTAAGATAGCTACAATGATGATGAACCAGGATTAGTGGGACTGCTCTATGGATGGATTTATGCACTACCCAAGCAGCAAGAATCAGTCAGCGGTTGAAGATGCTCCAACTTCTAGATTTTCACTATTGGAAGTGGAAGACGCATGGAACACATGCACGACCTTATCAGACACCACTCCACTGCCTAAAAACCACTTCAGCAATTAAGCTCAAAAGCAGACCTCCAGATCCTGAGAAGATAAAAGTTAAGAAATGAAGCAGCACAGAGTCCCAGCTACATTAAAAAAAGCTTTAAACTTAAAATGCAGCAACTTTGCCTACAGTGAGATCCTAACATAATCTGTGGACAGATTTTGGTTCTATATTTTTATACTTTCATAAGAACCTGTTTAATTGGAAAAAATGCTCAATGTTGCAAGAGCAGAGAAAAATTGAAGTGACAGATATAGCTCCAATCACATGATGCCAGGCTAGATATCTTCCCCAATTATCACATTGTGTATTAAGATTTAGTACTTGAGAGTTTAATGTTTTTATGGGTAAACCTGATAAAAAATAACACTGTAGAGAAAAACACAGCAGAAAACTACATGAGCCCACATATCCTTTCAGTTTAAATTTAATTTGTCAGATATAAGCTATCTATGTACAATCAGTGTGCATTGTAACAATTCTGTCAATAAAGTAATTCAAATCTGCTAAAATATTAACTGGCTGCATAGCACATTTGACATTATTGCCCATGTTGAAAAGTGAACACAAGTGGATTTACAATAAATTTTGGCTGATTTGGATTTTGAGGTGTTCAGATATTTAACACTCCTTTAAAGCCAATGCACCTGAAAAGCTTTCCAGAGCACAGTTTAGCTGGATATTTACCATTTCATTACAATCACAACACTGACAGTTTAATAGAAAAAAACCAAAACCAACCCAACCACAAACCAAAAAAAAAAAAAACCAAAAACCAACCAAGAAAACCCCTTGTATCTAAAGTATCCAATAAAAATGGAGCACTAAATGGAATAAAATGTTCCCTTTCCCCATTTTTACATTCTGAACAGTGATTCCATCAAGGTATTTTATTACAACATATAAATACACTGATTTTGTTTCATACTTCTGACAAGAAGGCCTGAGTTGGGAGGGAAAGGAACAGTCAAAAAAAGCCTGAGAGGGGAAAAAAGCTCATTTAATTAATTTACAATAATTTACAGCCATTTGTTTGTGTTCTGTTTTTTTTTTTTTTTTTAATTTTTTGTTTGTTTGTTTGTTTCATAAAAAGGCATTATAACTGATAACAAACTGGAGAAATCATGGCTATTTTACAGTTATAGGTACAGAATTTAAATATTCAAGCTTGTGATGAAAAGCGGCAAGGTGGTCGCAGTGTACAATGTAAACAAGTAGCTTTGGAAAGTGAACAAAGTCCTTGAGAGTTCTTTACTAAGAAACAAAAGAAAATAAACTCCTCATTCCTTCCTGAAATATGAGCACAGGTCAGTGTTTAAAAGTTCATTTACAAACATAATTTAAAATATGTTCAGCCTAAAACCACTCTGACATGAAGAGTTTTATAGTAAGATCCAGTCTGAAAGGGGCAGTGTTGAGGTCCCTGTGAAAGTAAACATGTTCCATTTCTTAAAAAAGAGTGCCACAGCATTTGCAGCACAGTGCAGCATAAACTTTAAATACAAAAATATTTTTCTTCTGTTGGGATAACAGACCTTGCATCCTGGAAAGACGTAACAATACTGCTACTGATAGAATATCCAGTCCATATCTTTCAAGTCATGTAAGGCAATTACTGTGTTAGTTTACTGTATATGGCTAAAAGAAGGTCCAGAAAATGTCAGTCTTTGTTATGTTTTCCGGCTACTCCATGTATGTTCAGGTGTACTTTTGTGATCTGATGAGTGTTCAAATGGAGATCTGTGTCCTAGGGGAGATCTTGAACCATACGGAGACCTCTGATCTAATGGTGACCTTGGGCCACTTCCTGAAGCTCTGTGGTCCATTTGCCAGTCTGAGTGGTACCTATAATCTCTAGAAGATTTATGATGGCTGTACTCCGAAGTGGAACGGTGATCTGAATGTATCCTGTGGTCTGAATGGGAACGGTGATCTGAATGAGCCCGGCTGTCTTTTAAACTTGCTTCCAGGTTTGACCTGTGGTCTCTGCTCCTGTAGTCATCTAACTTTCTATGTTTACTATCACTGTAGTATCTAAAAAAATAGAAATTATTTGTATTAGTGTTACTGAACACATATTAAGAGCTACAATTATGTCAAATCAACAGAACTGCATTAGAGAGATATTATTGTTGCAATTTTGCATTACTCAAAAAAGATTTTTTTGGTGCTTGCTACAAGCATACTACAGAAACAGGAAGGGAGTTCTGAACAGATTTTTAAAATTGCTGAAGAGACTCACCTACTGTCTTGTTTGTAGTGATCCCAGTCTCTGTGATCTTTTCCGTTGCTGAAGGCTGAATAGGGCCTTTTCCTAGAGTCACTTTTCTTGTAAGCATCTCCCTGATGCCTGTCTTTATGATGCTCGTGGTATTGTGATAGATGTCTATCAGAAGAGTAACTGTCCCGGCTACTGTCATCATGGTTTGTATTCTCTTTCAGTCTTTCCACATCTGTTTAATAAAGTAGAGGTTAAAAGGAAGTCTCAATGTCTTTTCTTCACCTAATTCAAACAACACTTCTATCAGTCAGATGTAAAGCAGTATGAAAGTGACATTATAATTTGACAGAAAGAAGATCTAAACAGGTGAAAGACAAATGCACTCATGCAAGTGAACTGAAAGAAACCTCAGAAGAGGGAAGCAAGCTAGAATGTAGATGTGTAGGACTCAGAAACTGAACTTTTCAAGCTCTCCATTCAGTCTACAAAGCTAAGTGTGGTCCAAATGAGCAGTGAATAGAGGTGCCTTTAGTAGAGCAATTTTAAGACAGAATGGTAGCAACTTCCCCTCTAAGAAGGGATGGCCTTAGAATGTGAGTAAGTTTTAAAGGTACACCTTGTTAATGAAACTATCAGTGGTATTCCTAAAATATATTATTGTTAAGTCCACGACATAACACAAGATAAAAAACAAGTATAACAAGAAGGCAGGTGTGGGAGCATAGAAAAAAAAATATCAGTGTTATTGTCAACAATAAAAGACAGCCCATCTAACTAATTGTAAGCTATGGCTTCAAGGAATAGCTTGCTTTCTTACACAGTAGTGACATTCAACAGCTACAATGAGGCACCGAATTTCCAAGAAATTTACAGGTTTTGAGGAGACCTCTCTTCCTCCCCAAAATTAAACACAAAGAATGTTTCCAAAATTTTTTTAAAGGATGGTCAAATAACTTGCTACTAAAACCAGTAAGTACCAGCTTCAGTCTGCACTCAGACGGATTTCATCGGTAAACGACTGAAGTTTTCCTTATCAGCCTATCTCTATGATACTGAGCAGTATGGGAGACAGATCTAAGAGATATGTGAAATTAAATAAGCATGAAAACTAATATATCTAACACAAGAATATACTTAACCTTTCTTACCTGGATTTCTAATTACATGTGTGTTCACATTGCTGCTAATATTCTGGTCATTGTGTTGCTAAAAGAGACAAGTACAAAAACTCATTGCTAAATCCCAAAGTTCATCTGAATTAATTAGAAAAATATCCTAACAAAAGAGACTACTACAAACACAAATGCTACTTGAACTGTATTTCTGTGTTCCTTATAATCCTTTAAATCTAATAAAGGATTATAATACTTAAAATAGATATTCATGTATATAGAAAGGATCTGAAAATATTACCTGAGATTCTTGGCGTTTTTTGATGGCATGTTTATACAGTTTGTGCAGTTTTCTGGCATCAAATTCTGTAAACTTAGAGACAAAAATCCACAAATTTCTGAGGAGGAAGAAAAATAAATTATAATTATTCTATACATGTTTTTCTTGTATTATGCAACAGAACATGAGTTTAATGGAAATATTTAAACAGTACTTTAGTAAACCAGAAACACTATAAAATTTACACAGTATTGCCTAGCTGCACAGCAAACATTACCTAGCTGTACTCCAAATATATGAAAGATTAATTTAACAGTTTGTCATGTTGTAATATTTATCATAAGTACTTCAGAGTGCAAAGTGCATGGAAAGTAGTACTAATAACAACTGTGTTAATAGAATGATTTGTGCAACTACTTAAAAATGTAGCTATCAGTTTATGTCTGTCTTCTGAAAGTTTGATTGAATTTTGAGTATTTACTACTTAGTAAATAAGAATTTAAGGAAGTAAAGGAAGTAAAAATTCTTCCAAACTTGAAAATTCTTACAGTGTTAAGACATTTGTCCTACAAGTCTTATTTAATGAAATTATCAGTAAGAGAATTGTTCCACAGAATTCCAAAGCCTGGTCAAAGCTTTTGAAGCCTAATGAGAACTGTGAAAGAGAATGGAAGCGGCATGGCAATAAATTTATGCCTAACCTGCGCTCAAAGGAATAAAAGAAGAACAAATCAAGTCTTTTGCTGTCAAGATGCCAAAACCCTGAAGAAAACATATGCTTTTATGATCACAGGTAACAAAAGTCTTGAATTCTTTTAGTCAAATTTGCAGGTGGAATGCTTAGAAGAGATTAGTATACTAGTGGCTCAAAAGTATCTGAAGCATCCAGGCTCAAGAAGCAACAGTCTGCTCCTTCACTGTGATTATTTAAACATTTTAATTTTGGTCTAGAGGTTTGCAAAAATAGACAACCAGTCAATGGTGTGCCTAACAACACGTGTATAACTTCATATAAGCTTGACTACACTTCTTATCGAAGATAGATGAAATACTTATTTTATTAATCTACATATAATATTGTAGAATATGAGTAACAGCTTTATTACAAGTTTCTACTTAAAGAAATACAATGTTTTTCAAACTGTAAGACATGGGTCTTGTTTTTATATCTCAGATCACCTTAATAGTTTGAAGTAAAGCAAGTAAAAACAGCAGAAGCATTCTATACAAACAGAAGTCTTCAAGAAAATGAAAAACTTAACATGTATATGGAAGTACAGGATATAGTTTCAACCATAAAAGATTAAAGTGCACATTCTGATAAAAGTAACTCAAATTGCATTAACAATGAAATACATTTACAAATGAACATTTTTTCTTAATTTTTTTAAAATTGTCACCTCAAAGATGCAAACTTGTCTTTCATTTTTGAAATGCATCTGAGTACATTATGATAAATACCCTTATCAAGTCATAGTTAATATGTACATTTTTTAGAGTATATTTTTAAAAGCATAAATAATTTTGCAACTCAAAATCATACCAAGTGCATATCAACGCTAATTTAGAATTGTCTATTTTTAGCAGGAATTAAAAAAAAAACCCAACCTCAAAGTTGGAAAGCAGGAAAAAACCAGAGCCTTAAAAGATCTTCTCCACTAAACACAGTCTAGGTAACAAGTATCTAGTGTTGGCTTTCAGTTGTGAGATGACTCCACCTACTGGACAAAATGCACTGCTATGCAATATGAAAAAATACATTAAAACAACCATCTATAACCATCTTATTTCAGATTCCTATTTAAAACAGCAGAAAGATTCAAGAAAGGGAGAATTAAAAGTGAGAGAAATAATTAAAAAAATATTCTGTTTTATAGAAGCAATTATAGATTTTCCTTTTTCAAGAAAAAACATGGAGAATAACTTACTTTCTCCACTGTTTAATTTGTTCAGGATTTGTATACTCCTTTAGACATTCAGTAATGTGATCCCCAATTTTGATTAGACACTGTCTAGTATGTTCCAGCTGCTCTCTTTCAGAAAGGCCCTTTTCTGGTCGATCCAGTTGTTTCAATGCTGCTTTGACAGGTCTCATTCTTTCTTTGCACTGTAAAATAGAAAAAAGGAGTGTATTAATTCAAAGAAAAAACGTAATTTGAAAACATGACTTACCCTTTGCTGTGAGATAGATATAGAGAGATATATTAATATATATAGGCAAAGATGGTATTGTTACAAGCCAAAAGTTACAAGACTTGCTCACAGATCTTAAAAGTGCTTTACAGGTTTCCTTTGGAAAAAGTTGTATTTTAAACCCAGTTGGAAATTTACTCCTCCATGAAAGCATCAGATTGGCCAAAATAGAGATATCAAGGATTTAAGAAAGCACTAGTTTAATATAAGGGATTTTCTGAGGAAAGGTACTCATTACAACTGGGTTTTACAATCGTAACTTTCAGCACAAGCATAAAGGGCAAGACTTACACTTTTTAGCACCTTGAAAGCTATACAGACTCAGTGTCAAAATTAAATATGAGTGTTCAGTACATTTCAAACAGCTAATTTCTGTAACAATTAAACCTGGCATTCAGCAGAGGATCAGCACTGCTTCTCTGAGCAGTTTTTAAACCTCTGTCCTATGCAGATACTACCAGAACTTGTGCTACTTGTAAAGCTAATTTGGGTATGCCTAGATTAGTAATAACAGTCATGGCAACACAAGTTACATGTCATATGTGCATTCTTGAATTTTCACACTTTGAATCAACTGTTTTAACAGTAAATCCAGATAAGACTAGTTAGCATGATTTAAATTACACACTCTTGCTTGAGAATACCATCCAACTACAATGGCATGGTAAACAGATGAAATGCATATTCTGCTTGTCAAAGAGCCAAATTAGTTAAGTCTGAACAATGCACAGTAGCAACTTCCATTTGCAAGTGTAGTTAAATATGCTAATTAGACTGCATCTGAACTTGGTATAATGATAAACACACATTCCAGAACAAAAACGCCTGGACAAAAAGATGTTTCTCTATACACAGGAAAAAAAAAAAGAGATGTTGAAAAACAAAACAATGTTTGGAATGGAATGAAATCCTGGACTACCCAAGGGCTGACTTTGTCTTGTTTAGGCACCTGCTTGACAGGATCCCTTGGGAGACGATCCTGAAGGGTATAGAGGTCCAGGAAGGCTGGACACTCTTTAAGAAGATAATCTTAATGGCACAGGAGCAGGCTGTCCCCAGCTGCTGTATGAGAAGGCAGCGCCAGAGAAGACCACCCTGGCTAAACAGGCAGCTTTGGCTGCAACTCAGGGAGAAAAGGAGAGTTTCTGGCCTTTGGTAGAAGGGGCTAGCCACTCACAATGATTACAAAGACACTGTGAGGCTATGCAGGGCAGAAATCAGGAGGTCTAAAGCCCAGCTAGAAACTAATCTGGCTTCAGCACTCAAGGATAACAAGAAATGTTTCTGTAAGTATGTCAACAGCAAAAGAAAGACCAGGAGGAGCCTCTATCCCCTGATAGATGCAGGAGGAAACATGGTAACAAGTGATGAGGAAAAGGCTGAGGTGTTTAACACCTTCTTTGCCTCGGTCTTTAGTAACAAGACTAGTTGTATTGAGGGAATCCAGCCTCCTCAGCCAGAAGACAGAGACTGGGAGAACGACCCCCCCGCAATCCAGGAGGACACAGTCAGTGACCTACTGCATCACATAGACATACACAAGTCTATGGGACCGGATGGGATACACCCGAGGGTGCTGAAGGAGCTGGCTGGGGTGCTCACCAAACCGGTTTCCATCATTTATCAGCAGTCCTGGCTGAGTGGGGAGGTCCTGACAGATTGGAAATTGGCCAATGTGACGCCCATATATAAGAAGGGCTGGAAGGATGATCCAGGAAATTACAGGCCTGTCAGCTTTACTTCAGTGCCAGGGAAGCTGATGGAGCAGCTCATCCTGAGTATCATCATACAACACATGCAGGACAACCAGATGATCAGGCCCAGTCAGCATGGGTTTATGAGGCAGGTCCTGCCTGGCAAACCTGATCTCCTTCTACGACAGAGTGACCTGCCTATTGGATGAGGGAAAGGCTGTGGATGTTGTCTACCTTGACTTTAGGAAGGCCTTTGACAGCCTTTCCCACAGCATTCTCCTGACGAAACTGGCTGCTCGAGGCTTGGATGATCGCACGCTTTGCTGGGTAAAAAACTGGCTGGATGGCCGGGCCCAAAGAGTTGTGGTGAACGGAGTTAAATCCAGGTGGCGGCTGGTCATGAGTGGTATCCCCCAGGGCTCAGTTTTGGGGCCACTCCTGTTTAACATCTTTATTGATGATCTAGATGAGGGGATCGAGTGTACCCTCAGAAAGTTTGCAGATGACACCAAGTTGGGTGGGAGTGTTGATCTGCTTGAGGGTAGGGAGGCTCTGCAGAGAGATCTCGACCGTCTGGAGAAGAGGAGGCTGAGGGGAGACCTCACTGCCTTCTACAACTACCTGACAGGA
The DNA here is from genome assembly GCF_031877795.1 of Strix aluco. Lineage (NCBI taxonomy): Eukaryota > Metazoa > Chordata > Aves > Strigiformes > Strigidae > Strix > Strix aluco. Next base: position 58,042,052 of record NC_133971.1, on the reverse strand, counting down.
GGTTGCAGAGAGCTGGGGATGAGTCTCTTTAAACCAAGTAACAAGCCATAGGACAAGAGGGAATGGCCTCAAGTTGTGCCAGGGAAAGTTTAGACTAGATATTAGGAATTATTTCTTTACAGAACGGGTTGTTAGGCGTTGGAATTGGCTGCCCAGGGAAGTGGTAGACTCCCCATCCCCGGAGGTGTTTGAGAGTTGGGTTAGGGATATGTGTAGTTCAGAACTGTCGATGTTAGGTTAATGGTTGGACTAGGTGATCTTCAAGGTCTTTTCCAACCTAGACGATTCTGTGATTCTGTGAAATGGAATATCACCATTACCATGTAGGCATCTAGGGACAACTCAGAAAAATCAGGGAAGCTGTTCCACTGCCTGCTCATGCCACTAAGTAATTAAGCAGCTGCATTACATATTGCACTAGCCACAGCTTAAAGTAGCCTTTAGAAGATAGCTTACAAAGTGCGCTGCTTAAATACAGACGTGATCAGAAAAATATAACTGTACATGGAAATCAAGTGATTTTCTGTCACTTAGCCACACAAACATATCCACCTGAATTACTCAAGGCTCATCCTGGAAACCACATTTTACTTGGAATGTTTAGAATAAAACCATACATAGACCAGTCACTGCCTACTCAAGAGAATCTCACTTGTGTGTCACAGCCAGCACCCACAACAGCCGCAATAAAACCTGACTGGCAGAAACAAACAACTGTTGAAATCTGAATGACTAAATACCCACAGGAGAGTAGCTGCTCTAGTAGTCACTGATAGCTTTCCAAAGGCCTCAGCTGACCTATAAAACTTTGCATAAAGTGTGTACATACCTTTTTTCCTCAAATATTGATTTTGTTCTTAGTCAGAAGTTGTGATTAAACAAAATTCTTTTGGTGTCAGAGACATTACTCCAGCAAGCTATTTCTAAGGGCTTTAGCATTTGTTCCTTCCTCTGTCTACTAATTTAAGTCTGCAATACTTCAGAAAGATAGTGCTGAAACTTAATTTGTCTTGTTATCTTACAAAGGCACGAAGCCAGAGACTCCAGAAATTACACTGAAGTTCATTCACGTCTGCTCTTTAAGAAGCAGGATACAGAAGTTATTCTTGAGGATATATTTTTGAAGTCTGTATTCTAAATCTATTCAGCACACAGACCACTGGATAAGTTTTCCTGCTATCCTGCATAAAGAGTAAACAACAAAATAAAACTGCTGGAATGGAGACAAAAATTACTTCAGTACAGTGTCAGTAACATTCATTGATCTGAGACTTTACTAGCAAAAGATCACCTGTGTTCCTGTGCCCACTAACAGAATCAAGAACATCAGAAATTGTCCTCATTTAGACAATCAAGTATAAACACTAACTTACCAAAAAGGAACTTACCACACTAAAAGTTTTCTGATCCAGTTCTTCGGATTCTTCTGATATAGGAACTGGTTCACTAGTTGCAGTAATATGAACTGGAGTATCCAACAACGCAATTTTTTTAGCTTTTTCTTTATTTTCAGATTTGAATTCATTTACCTAAGAACAAGATATAAAAATATTTAAGCAAATTTTATTTTGGCTCTAGAATTATCCTATAATAAATGACAAACCCCGTAACTGCTGCATTCTCTTCAATAATAAAAATAAAATCTATGCTGACATTCAATGACAGTATGTTTTACTTTCTCTGTGGGATGGAAAAGGAGAATGGAAAAGGAATAAAGGAAGTTCTTGCAGACACTTGTACTCTCAGTCCCAACTAAAATACATATTATTGAAGATTAATTTCCCACTTCATATGCCTATCCTCATGGTTTCAGGTAGTAAAAATAAAACTTCAAATGGTGTAAAAGACTTCAATGAGATGACAACTGATCAGCTCTAAAACACTTTTTCACCTCAAAATCATTCACATAAACCTAGTGGCCTTTTCTAGTGCTATATAAGATAAGTAAACCTAGTTACCTTCTCTTCCTTTACTTCTTTTTCTTTCTGTGTGGATTCTTTTACTTTGTTTTCTCTCTTTTCTTTAATATCTTTTAATTCTTTCTTATCATCTTTTTCTTTTTTCTCCCTTTTCATATCCCTCTTATTTTCCTTTTCTTTTGTCTCTCTTTTTTCTTCAGCTTCCTTCTTTATACCAGTATCTGGCTCAGGCTTTTCTTCATTTTCTTTTTCTGCTTTAACTTTTTTATGTGGATGTTTCACTGAAACAATCTCATCCTGCAATACGCAAGCATATATGTCACATCAAACTGAGTTCCTATCTATACAAGTTTTGTAACTATCAGATTAAAACATACTTTTTATCTGTGCATTTTTTTTACTTTGGGACATAAATTTAACACCTATCAAATAGAACTGAATGCAGTGGTAAAGATGAGAAGTACTTACTCATCTCCTTGATATGACAAAGCAAGTACTGATTTGGCAATGGTAGTGAGGTGAGAAATTAACTTAGAATTTAACTTAGAATTAACTTGGAATTCTGTTCCTCTAAAAGGTAGTTAGGCTCTGACAAGCTAAAACTACAAGGAAGCAGGTCTTGGCAAAACTGAGCTGACTGTTCATCAGACCTCTGTTTTAGTCAGCTTTGTCCAGGTAAGCTTTTACAAACCCCATATTAAACATTCACAGGAGAAGGTAACAGAGTCCCAACTTTCTCTTTTCCAGAGGTGTTCTTTTTACTAGGCTTAAAAATAAAGTCTTAGTTACAGATTGTCTGATAAGGGCCTATTTAATTATTTGAAGGTGAATAAAATACCACTCCACTGGTCTTTTATAATATTCACTTAAAAGGTTTGAGATAGAAACTCAAATCCTTTCAGATAGAGAAAAACACAGTAAGTAACAAAAGAATCATTATCATATTTAAATTTATTTGAATACACCCTGGAAAGGCGTATATAGAAACCACTGAAGAAAAACAGATGAAAGAATGTCTAATACATGGATTTGAACAGTTACTTAGATGAAGTATCAAGTAATTAGCCCAACCAGGACTTCAGTATTTAGGTATCATGAAAACTTCCCAGCAAAAATCCAATGACTTCAAGGGTTTCCTGACTGTTCTAGTGGTTAAACAGGTAAGTTTTAAATATTGCACACAGTATGGCAGCTAAGTAGCTAAAGCCAACCATTGTGGTGGTTAAAGCCCATTCTTGTATATAGTGCAGTTTTCAGAAGTGCAATTGTTAGTCTGTATCCAAAAGAATAAAAGTGATTAATATCTGTTCTTAAATATACAAAAGGGGACAGCATTCTAGGCACTTTCCCAAAACATAACAAGTCGTCAATCAACTGACTGGCAGTGTCTTTTGTTTTGAGTGGAGATGAAGAGTAACGCTCCTTTTTTAAGTAGTCTCAACACTTATTTTACTTAGTTTTAGGATCAGTTGCCCATGTTAATTTACTGGGAACTGTGACAACGCTTACAGTTCTTAAGTCTTACATTCCAGACAGATTATTGTATCTCTAAAAATAAGCCACTCTACATTCAATTTTTTTTTTCTGGCTTTACGTTTTATACTTCACAGTACAATTTAAATACATACAGGAATAGTCTAGTTAAAAATGAAAATTTTTTATAGATGGTTCTTCTAAGGCTGATTTAGTTTTAACTATGTATTCGCATATTTTTTCCTCTAGAGTTGACAATTGCAATGGTTTGTAATAGTTTAAAATCATTACATAAGACACTTCAATCTAGTTTATTTTAAATCAAGTAGAAAGTATTTTAATGATACATATAGATTTATTTCAACTGCTTTCAAAGTCATAAAATTAGCTGTAACTTGACGCTAAATTTTACCTAAATCTTTATCACACAGCAGAAACCAATAGAGATAAATGTTAGAAATAAAAAGACCCACCAAAAGTAGAGGCCTAAAGGAACACATAAGAAGTAACAGAACACAACAAGGTTAAACAGTCAGTTAAATAGTCTTTTTGGATAAATGAAAGTCGTAGCACATACAGGAGCTTTCACATGCAAGTCCTGAAATATCATTTATTCATCCTGCTCATTCTAATTGAGCTTGATGTTTTTTTTCCTGAGCCTGAATAAAACACTTTACCTGAAGTACCACTATCAGTAGTTAGAACACATTAGCCAGAAACATTAGTTTCATAATTGTATGTTGTATTAGGTATGCACTTCTAGCAGATACAATGCTGAAGTCTTTAAAGAATGCTGAAACTGAGCAATGCCACTTGTAATTAGACCACAACGTTTTTTTATAATGCAATTTGGAAAACTACTCATAATTTCTCAGTTACTGGTTTATCCATATGCTTGTACCGATGCAACATCAACTGTAGTGGCCACAGGAAGAAGATGACATTCAGGTGCTTCAATTTTATTAAGTCAAGCAGAAAGTAAAATAGAAATTGATACTAACGGAAGAACAGAATAGCCATCTTTACCATATGAAAGATACTTACCTTGTTATCCTCATCATCATCTTCATCAGATTTTTCTGAGTGTTGTGGTGAAGAATCACTTTTTATTTCTTCTTTTATTTTTGCAGCCTTTATAACCTTATTCTTCTTAGTTCTTGTTTTCCTCCTCTTTGAATTGCCCTGAATGCAAATTGGTCTCCTTAATATATCAACTGACAAGCGTCCTTGCACCACAGTTACAAAAAAAGATTGTTTTTTTACATCAAAGAGAAGCTTCATTTTATTTATTGTCACTAATGATCACCACTTTTCTCAGGACTGGAGACAGAGTATAGTGCAACAGTAGAGAATACATACAAGTAAGAATAATACAATATGGAACTTGCAATTAACTTCTTGAGTTAGTTTCATATAATATGATTAGTAATACCACACAAAGAAAAAGTGCAGAACTAAAGAAGAAAAAGGTCAGCTAACAGCCCATAAGAGTATTGTTTTATCTCATTAAAGAATACCAAATTTTACTTACTGCACCAGCAAGCCTTTGTGCTTCCTTCCTTGCAAGGTCTTTATTCAGTAATTTAATGAGGTAGTCTGCACGGGTCTGTAACTGCTTCGCCTGGGGTTTCTTATCTGGATCATCAGGCAAGATCTGAGGAGAACAATGGTAGCATCACAGCTATGAGGACATGTTACTGAGTTTGGAACATGCTAGCCTGGAGCACACAGAACAGTAAAAGCTGCATAAAAGAAAGTGGAAAATAATCCACTTCAACTATACCTAGAAAATATGCCAGCATGTTTGAAGGAATGGAGAATTTCTTAAATGTTTTAATTTCTCTCCAGTCATGCAGGTAATGCAGAGTCTTAGAAATTGCCTCACAATTTGAAAGCAACTCAAGAAACCAGCCTCAGATTTCTTTTTCCACTCTGATAGTTTATGTAAGAAATTCTGAGCTCCTGCACTGGTCATGCAAAGAACTCCTGGCTCTTCCAGGACCATATAAGTTGAACTACATGGAAATATGGCAACATAATTGACTGCAAGTAGACATACTTCAACCAAACACACAAGACCTTAAAATGTAATAATATACCACAAGAAGGACACTAAGAATTACAGCTGATGTATGTCTCTGCAATTTCAGAAATCCAAATAAGTTCTTTCAATAACTGTTCTTAGTAGCATTATTACCTAAACGAAAAGAGTCCTTGATTAAATGTTGGAGATGGCATACCTTCTGTGTCAAACTGAGATCAGGATCCATTTTTATCATTTCCCAGCTGCCATAACCATATTCATAGATGCCTATTAACAGATTGGAATCATCTTCCTTACCCCAATCTATATCAAAATGAGCAGCCTTGGTGTGGCATGGGATGACATATCTAGCAGAAATAAATTAGACAAGTAAGGGATTTTTACTTCTGAAGCTTAGCAAGGGGTAAGGCAACATACTAAAAATGATGCAACTAGATTTATTTTCTCTGCTAAGATGCTGGTATATTTAAGAATTTAATCCAAATATTTATCATTACATTTTCTTTAACTTCAATAAAATATTTATTGAAGTCAGCACTGAAATGTGTTTTAAAGCTGATCAAGACTAAATATGAAGAACAGACATCTGTCTATGGCCATGAGCTGTATCACAGAGTTTGCAAACCATGAATAAAAGCACAAAATCATCATCACCCAAGTGTAACTGCTAAGTAGATAGTTTAGGGATTGTGATACACAAGGTGGCAAGGGAAGAAGTTCAGAAGGTAGAAAAACAACTTCTGCTGCACTCTGCTTTGAGGGCAAAGCAGTATCTGTCAGAGATGACACATACAGCAGCCCCTCAGCGAGCCTGAATTCTAGTCCTGATTATTGCTAGTACTGAACGCAGTCCCCAGTGAATACAATTCAGAAGCCAAAGCTGGTACTGGCTTCTATGGCAAGGGAAGAAAGAATGAAGAACAGACGGGGAGCAGGTTACTGCTGCCAGTTCTTGTGGGGAATAGAAGGACAGTGTTGTCACAGTGTGTTTTGAGTGAAAGTTGTCTGAAAAAAGCTAATAAACCTTGAAAAATTTTCTACATTACTATTTCCTTTAAAAAAACCCCACTCAATACCTTTTTCTTTCTTCTGGATCTGATGGAATGGATTTGTGCAATGGTGCCAACTCTTCTTCATGAGAAATGACTAGCTTTGCATTCACCTGCACTCCAGAGATTCGGAATGTTGGGCCTTTAACTTTCCCAAGTCTACCTCCTTAAAATAAATGAAAAAGTTATTAAAACATTTACCTTTATGAACATCATACAGAAAAATGTAAAGAAAACAAGTAAGATTGATGCTGTAGTAGCAAACTTTCAATTATAACAAATGACCTTTTCTTAACCAAATGTTTGAATTAAGCTCCAGAATCTTAGCATAGGTCTTTCAGAAAATAACAAATTACTTTTAAATTTCACAGTAAGACAAAAACCATACTGAATTCTCCAATGACAATTCACACACAGGAAAGGGGGGAAAAAAAAAGTTATCTTACTATAACCCTTCTTCAAAATCACCTGGCATGACAACATTTTTGTTTGTATTTCCCCCAACAAAACCATTTTCCATTACAATCAGAGTGCAAGAATAATTCAGACTTCTTGACATTTTTCATTGCCCCCCAAGCCCCTGAACACATTTTGTACCTGCTCTTTCTTGTCCAGATGAATTGTCCTTTAAAGCTTTAATGCATCCATTATGTACAAGCTCTCCCAAACGTCTAAGGTCTGTCTCTGATTTATCAACTAGTTCAGCATCTCTAGCTACAGCATCTAACCTGTAATAAGACAGATACAGGTTTTTATAGCTCTAAAACTTCAGTAATTGTGAATGACTCCTTCAGACTTTGAAACTTACATGATCATTTCTCTAGTTATCAGTCACCTGCCTTGCTATGCTGTGTACAATTTTGATCCAAGGAAAAAAAAAAAAAAAAAAAAAAAAAAGATTCAGGTATCAGAGGACAATACAACAAGAACTGTAAATGACCCTAACCCTACAGTGTTTAGTTAAATTACTGTACATTTCTTTAAAATAAAGAACAAACCATATGTTCATATGGACTGTAAGTATTTTAAAGGAAAGTAAGGATGGGAAGTTTTTCTTAAAATATGGAATAAAGGAAGCTTAAAAATAAAAATTGACAAGGAAAATGCAAAACCCACTTTGACAGTCACAGTGGATAAATTAATAGGCTTTCAACAAGCTATCAAACAAGACAATGAATGATTATCACCAATGAAGATTAAACAAGACAGCAGGTAAAAGAAAGAGAGTAAGTAGTCCTGCAAATTGAAAGGTTTGTTGTGTGACTGTTTGCACACATACCATACATGAAGAAAGGGAAGATACTAAGCTGAAGTCATATTATATTCAAGGCAAAAGACTAGACACTGCATTTTCTCTTCAGCCTATAGTTTCTTAGAATATTGTTATATGAAAACAAGGTTCAAAGTTGCTACACAAATAATAATCAAACAAGTTTACCTCTCAAGAGGGCCACCAAATTTCTTGTAACTCTTGATAAACCTAGTAACAGAAAATAATTTTGCCATTTAAATGTATGCTTACCTAACTACTGTGGTTTTAAAATTACATTAATACAAATACTAATTTTAGTATAATGCTATACGGACAATGAAAAAAAAAAAAAGAGACAGTAGGGCAGATAACTCAGAGTTTTATTGGTTTAAGAACTGATGTAAATAAAACAATAGATGGTAAAATTTATTTCAGAAATTGCTTCATGAATTTCACAGGACAGAACGTTCAGCAGCTGGATGTGTCTATGATAAAAAATTTAATGTGGATTTACGGTAAACAGGGATTCAGACATTATGTTATGTCTTATATAGTAAAAGGAGCAATCTGCAAATTTGAAGATTTTGGAAAATATGACATGAAAGATACTCTCTGTGGGAATGTGTAAGTGATGGAAAGAAACTGGAGATACCTGGGATAGAAAGGAAGTGAAATAAAAATTAAAAAAAAAAATTTCCTCAACAATCAAGGCCTCAAATTGCTAGTGCAAACATAAGAATGGCCTTGAAAAAAGTACCAGTTCACTGTGTTGTTAGATGAAATGGAAAGGCAAAAAGGATCTTCAGTTATTTCTCTAACCAAAAATATTTTGAAAACTTTTACTGCATTTTAGAGAAACATGCATACTTAAAATTCAGAAACAAAGTAGCATTTCACAAACCCAAAAATGCAAACCAAAACAATTCATCCTCCTTCTACCAAAAAAATATTTTAGCACCAAATATCGAAGGGACCCATTTTACAAGATTCAAATAGAATTTTGCATTTTTTAGTTTAAAAAATCATGATATATGATTAATTCAATTAGTATCAAGAAATTTAAAAGCAAAATCCACTCAAATTTTTGTAGGTGTCACCAAAAAGATTTAAATATTCTTTCAGCACTGCAGTTTTTAGATAAAATGATGTGAAGCAAATTATTTTGCTTGTATGTTAAAAGAAAAACTTATCCACTACTACAATTGTTTTTTGAAGTCACTGTCTTCATGGGTTGCAGGAATTAAATTTAAAACATTTAATACCTAGAATAAAAAAATTTCAAATAAATTCAGAAAAAATAAAAAGTAGTAAGTGCCCTCTGTACTTTCTATCTCTATAATAATAACAATTAAAAAATTGTCTTGTCCCTTTAAATATGCATGTGCCCCCATATCTTACCGCCTGATCTCTGCATCACTAAATCCTTTAATATTTTCTCGAGGAATAGTTCGTGGTCTTCCACGCTTTTTTGGCCGTTTTCTTTCTGAGATGGAGTCACTATCAGATCCAGAGTATCTTCTGCTCCTACTGCGCCTCCCTTCACTTCCATTAAAGCTGATCTGGAATTTCAGAGTAAGTAGTTCAAAGCTATGTGATCAACAAATATAAGTAAAGTTTTACCTAGCCTGTCAAAAATATGCATTCAGAAAAGGAAAAAAACCCCAAACCAAAACCCAACAAGAATCCCCAACAAACTAAATCAACAGCAACGTAAAAGTACAAGTCAGAACCAAAAGACACCTGTTTTGCACAGTTTCTCATCCTTGGGAGCATGTATATTTCTTCAAGTTCTTTTTGTCTTTCCTCCTCTTCTATTCTTCGTCGCTGGACTTCCGGAATGATTTCTTCCCAATTTCTTGAATTTCTTTCTGGTTCTAATTCAATGTCATCTTCATCCATATTGGAAAAGTTGGCCACCTTTTACATCAGAAATACATGTTTTCATGAAATCAGTACATGACTTATTTGAAAGACTGAGAAACTAATATTATAGGAAAACAAAGTTCTAGATGGCTTATTTTATGCATTTATACATTTTATGTATTTATATGTATGCTATTGTTTTATAATATATGTAAAATTTATATATACAAAATGCTTCATGAAACTGTGTCTCTAATGCAAGTATTTTTATTCATTTATGAAACAGACACAGACTCCATGAAATATGGGCTAAGATGAGAAGAGAATCTTTTTCTTCTTTTAAAAGTTGACTAATACAGATGCATAATGAAACACCTTCCTGATAGCTGTATGACTGTTGTTTAACTTCCTTCAAAATAGGGCTAACATTTGAATGCCTGAGTTAACGTGAACCTCTAATAATATACAACTAACCAAACATTAATAGAGTGTAGAAATCAAAATATGTTGCAAATGAACAATCAGCAGGAGAGCTAGTTAATAATCTGCTGATCTAAACAAATACGTCATGCTCTGCATTGTTTTTGCACCCAGATTATACTATGTTTAACTGGTAACACTTAAAATACCTGTCATTTCAGGGTTAAAAGTTATTTCTACAAGTCATCAACTAAGAAATGCAAACTTTGTATTCTGCATTCAGTAACACAGCTGCTTAACAACAAAGAGAGTAAAAATCCACAAAACTACCAAGAATTCTAATCATTCACATTCATAAATATTTTATTAGCAAAATACTTCATGTATTTTTAAATGTTTATACTGATGGTGGGTACTCTGTATACGTGAAAAGACATTTTATTAGAAAGATATACAAAGTTGACTTACTAAGGCATCTATTTCACAAGAATGAACAGACGGATAGGTACACAAAAGAAAAATAGTACCATTTATACAGAAAAGTGTAATTATGGCAGGAGGGAGGGAACAGAGCAGTACCTTGAACTGTGAAAGCAACTCATCTCCTACAGTTAATGGACCTGGCTCGTTTTCCCGAGTTTCAGCTCTCTTCAAGATTTCATCTATATCCATTTCCTAAAGAAGAAGTAGTTTCTCTTTATAGTGAAATAATTCATATGTATTGTTGGTTGTTTTACCTATTTAGTCCAGAAACACTACTTACCTGAGGCTCCTGTTCTTCCCCTTCAGGTTCTTTAAAAAGTTCCTCAGCACCAAACTTCAGAATTGCTGATAACTCCTCCTTATTAAAAGGTGTTGAGCTGAAATAAAGGATATTTCATGAAAAACTTTATCTTACTAACCTGAAAAAGTTCTCTATAACCATGAGTCAATTAAGATTTCTTCTTACTGTTAAATAAGAACTATATATATGTATTTTAAATATACATTTAATATGCAAATAAAAATCTACAAAGACAATATACTTTGCATCTTTACTTATTTAAACTTATTTTGCCTTTTGTTAGCCAACTGAAATAACTTACATTTTTACTTGTCAAATATACTTAAGGGTAAACTGGTATGGAAATAAATGCAAATATACCTTGAAGGAGTAGAGCCTGTATGTAGTACGGTTTTCCCTGTAGTGTCCATTCTCTGAATTACTAAATGATCTAACACCATCTTTTTCTTGGCTCTTTCAAGAATATCTTCTTCTACTGATCCTTTTGTAACTAGCCGATAAATATTAACCTGTGTAGATTTTTTTAAAAAGCAAGCAACAACAAGGAGAAATCTCAGTCTTCACTACATATCTTCTGAATTTATTGACGTTTCAAATATGAAATACTAGATCAATCATCACAGTCTTTACATGTGTTTTTTTTTTTTTAAAAAAAAAAAAAAAGCAGAGAAATAAACTCTTAGACCTGTCTTTTTTAAACTTCAGTGATTTGGCAGAAACATTGCCACAGGCAAAACTGTCATATTCTTATGATGTCTTCTGCAAGAAAGAAACCTGAAGAGAACTAAGAAATATTTAAGCAAGGGGGATGTGACTGACATAGAAGCTATTTTATAGAATGACATGACACCAATGAATGTGGGACAGACAAGCCCACAACTCTTCTCCCTCTTCCATCCATATACCACAGCTACCATATTATCTCTCCATATAGGGAGATTTTTAAAAAAGAAAGTTAAATGAGCTTTACTAACATTTTTTGACATACGCAGCAAGTATTAGTCTCAAAAATACATGAAGACCATATTATGCTACTGTACAGAACCCTCCTTCAGTTTTGAAGCTTAAAGCTGAATGTGCATACCTGTTTCTTCTGTCCAATCCTATGCGCTCTAGCCTGTGCTTGAAGATCGTTCTGTGGATTCCAGTCAGAATCAAATATAACTACAGTGTCAGCAGATGCCAAGTTGATACCTAATCCTCCAGCTCTAGTAGACAGTAAAAAGCAGAAGTCCTGAAATCAAAATAAAAAAGTTTTATAGTTGTAATATTCTTAAAGGAACCAATAAGATACTTATTTGTGCAGTCTGTGGAGCAGATTACAAAATCATGTAATACCAATTCCATAACTGTTCTACAGTTAAAGCTTCTTTAACTATAATGCAAATACTGATATCAATTTATTTCACAAATAGTTACTGACTTCTCAACAGTTTAAAGGAAGCAGCATCCTAGAAAATGATCACTGACCAAAAAATCCCAAACAAAAGAATGGCCAAAAAGCACAAAAACCTTACCGTTAAAGCTTTGTATGTTACAAAGTCCCTCTCTCATACCCCCTGCCCCAAGCCCTAAATACTAAGCAGCCATGACAGAGCAGGGAAGATACTTGAGCCTACAGGTAACTGGTTAAGAGACAGAAATCAAAAGTCTTCTGCCAGGTTCAATGCTGTTCAACATACTCAGGAACAGTAAGAAAAAGGGATAAGAAACGAGGTGGAAAAGTCTGTAGATGATACAGAATTATTAATTCAGAGACAACTACGAAGGCCTGCAGAACACCGTATGAAATTCAAGGTAAAGTAAAACAAGCTAAAAAAAAAAAAAATCCCAATTTTCAGTACAGTTACACGAAATAGCAAACCATTATACTCAGGAATGACTCCTGAGACTTGTGTTAGAAATTCCTATGTAGCTCTTAGGTCAGTAATAGCCCAAAATCATACAGAATGTTCTGAATTTTTATGAAAGAAATAAAACTGAGAACAAAATTTTGTTGCTGAACAAATGCAGTTTGCCTTCCTTTTTGAAATGCATGAAGTTTAAATTCCTCCTTGTCTCAAAAAATGCACAGTGCAACTGCAGAGATTTCAGGAACACTAGAAGTTTGAAACAGAATTAACTTCTGTATTTAACAAATTTCCGAAGTTTACATTATTGGACTTAAGTCCTTCTCCCTCCATCATAGCAGAAACAAAGCTCAGAAGCAACTGACAAATGCTATCCTTCAATTACTGACTTAAAGAGAACCAACCTCAGCAAAACAAGCTCCCCTCCCCCAGATCTACCAGTGTAGATTTAAGATTTAAGCTGATTTAAGGTATGGGATGGCTTGCATATCAGGAATGCTAAATAAGCTACAAATCTTCCAACTCAGAAAATAAAAAAATCTGTAACAGACACCTACATATTCACAGGTTGCTCACAAAGAATGGCTAGAAACCAGTTCTTTGCTGTTTCTTCCAGGGCACGTAAGTAGGTGGCAACAGATGACGGTAACAGAAGACAGATTTGAAACAACTGAAGATGGTTGTTCATGCAAGGATATACACAAATTAGTTCTGCCCACTGCCAAAGGACGTTTTTGATGCTGTTTGTGTAAGTTCAATGCTCTTGTAAACATTGTTGGGTTAAGTTTTACACAGCAATAAAAGTGAGGTTAAATTTCTACAGCACTTATATAGTAATTAAAATTACTTTGATAAAGAGCTTCAGAAAAAAATTATAGCTACACAACTGACTAAACACCACTTTCATAAGTTATGTGTTTTCTACTTAACCCCTTCTTAGGGAAAAAAAATTAGATGTAAATCTTATAGTCTAGGCAATAAGGATAAATTTTCAACCTTACTGATATATTCCTCCCTTTTCTCAGCCTTCATTTTTTATGCAATGTTTATTTATATTTCTTGAAAAAAAATGAAACAGATTCCTTACAAAAAATATCATACCTCTGATCCTTCTGCATTAAAATGATCCAGTGCTTGTTTCCTCAATTCCCCTTTTATTGATCCGTCAAGTCTCTGAAGAGATTGATACTACAGTTAAAGAGTAATTCTTATACTATATTCAAAATCTGAGCAACGTGAATTCCCAACTGCCAAAACTGTTATGTGAAGTAATGCAACACTTCACATAATATTTTAATTTATGTTTCATTTCAAAATACTATATAGCATATAGCAATTGCCAGTCTTTCTAGAAAAAGAACACATTTTCTTATATCTTTTCTTAAGCAAAGCAGTAAAGATCACATTATGACAAAATGGTTGAGGTTGGGAAGGACCTCTGGAAGTCATCTTGTCTAACTCCCCTACTCAGGCACGGACAGCTAAAACAGGTTGCCCAAGGTCATGACCAGGTGGCTTCTGAATGTCTCAGAGGATGGAGATTCTGGACAACTCGTTCCAGTGCTCTGTCACCCTCAGAGTAAAGAAGAGGTTTTTCTTATATTCAAGATCAAAGTTTCTTGGCTATTACCACCAAGATTCTTACCTGAAAAGGAAACTGACGATACTTCAGATATTCTGCTAGGATGTCCAGCATTCTCACCATCTGTGAGAAAATCAGAACTCTGTTGCCACGTTCTCGCAGACGAATCAGTAGCTTGTCAAGAAGGATTAGCTTCCCGCTGCTACGTATTAAATGCTATAAATGTCAAGAAATGCATATTACAAAATAAGTTCATCTCAACACTAGTAGAGACTACAGTTGGTTAGACATTCATTTGAAGTTTGCTTTTCCTGCTATTGCTGTGCGAAGGAAAAAAAACCCAAATTCTGACATTCCTTAAGAATTTTATATTTTAAAATGTGCATACAATATATAGTCTCTAGAACTAAAAAAACCCAAACCAACCCACCAAATTCATGTGACTGTAAGACAATACTGCTATATAAATTTATGCATAAATAGTATGCCGCATTAACTGAACACAGAAGTTTACTCTGATTTTTGTTTAGTTGATTCTAACTGAAATCAACAGGATTACTAGCTCATATGTTTAAAGGAAATGCACTGTTCACTCTCAAAGTGATTCAACATCTCATCAAAACATGAAGTAAATATATGAACTTAAAAATGTAAGCAGTTATGATGTAGGCCCAAGTTCTTTTCTGCCAAGTAGAAAATAAAATTTGGTAACCAATATAAGATGGAGAAAAAACCCCCCTGCCTTAGTACTACTTTCTCTTCACTTCTCACCTTCTGAAAAGAACTAGGTACTGCTGCTTAACCCTCTAAGCATTTTTAAACAAAGCCTATCAATCAAGTTCCTCAGGCAAGATAAAGTGAGGGGCATCTTGTTTGTGGTGCCTAATGCTGTAAACCACCTAAAGCCTGTTACGCCTTCTCAGCTCCACTGGGAAAAACTAGAACAGAAACTCAAGCAAACATGAAATGTAATGTTGAAAACATTAGGTCTCTTTAGGTGAAGATGCTTGGGACAGATTTTTGGGGAATGCTTAATTTTGAATTAGGTGCTTTTATTCTTTATGCCAGAAGAGAGGAGGATATTTGTCACTGCACAAATGAGTAGTTTTGGGAAGGTATTTAAATTATCAACTTAAAAGCTGACAGGAAAAAATCATCTTTAGAAACATTTATGTTGGTATAAACTGCATCAGCAACAACAATCTTATCTGTTGCTGTGCCCTTCAACAGTTTTGGTACAAATATTAGTTAACCTTAAAAAAATAAAACAGCCATCTTTGGTAGTAATGGTAATTGTTTCTATCTGTTACAACAGTAACAAAATCAGACAGATTTTGATGCCTGTTAGTTTCTTTCCCTTTCACTCTGCTTGTTTGCAGGCACACAGAGAACAGTATTTGATTATGAAAAAGGTTTAAAAGCATCCTGCAGATCACTTTCTGCTATCACACAGATTGATGGTGTAGCACTGCCAGTCATGCATTTCCAGTCACATAACAGTCACCTGCTTGGCTGCTTTATTTCACTTAGGTTTAAAATAGGTCTCAAGTTTATTTTGCATGACAATACACAGTCTGTTTCAAACTATTTTCTTTGATTGTTATTAAAATCAGGGATATTTTATTTAGTCAATTATCTGTCAATTATTCAGTTCCAATTAGAAGCAAAAATCAAATTCTCTTACATGTAAAACCCAGGATTCACATTTTCCAGAGAACCTGTTTTTTCTTAATATACTTCAATACGAATAAATAAACTACCCGAGCACCATAAAACTGTGTGAATATTATAGATGTAAAGCAAAACTTTATTTTTTTAAATTAAAAAGTGACATTACCTGTAAGGCCTCTTGCTTATTATAGAACTCATTATCATCTGGTGGTTTAATGAGGTAGCAATGGTTACAACACTTCTTGAGTTCCATCATGATGTTCAAAAAGCCTGATGTACTGCCTTTTGAACCTTTACTGAGGGCTTTATAATTCCTGGTTAAAATCCACCTATGATATAAGATGTACAATATAAGTAATTTCCAAGCATATGTGGAAGCAAGACAGATGTAAGCTTTTAAATATAAACAACCTAAAGAAAAAAAGCAGCTCCCAAAAGGTTGTACCAAACATGCCAAACAAAATAAGCTACACAAATAGACGTTAAACCAGTGTAATTCTTGAGCCATTGCTTCATAGAATTTTACTGTTGTGAAACCCTAGAAGTCTCAAGTTCAAACTGCATTATAAAAACTATACTTCAGTAAACTGCATGTAGATGTATCACTGAAACAGCACAACTTGAAGTGTTATTACTTACTTGTAATATTGCTTCTGCAGTGCACTCATTTCCATCCTCAGAATTTGCTCAACTTTAGCAGGTAAAGACTTTTCTACATCTTTTTTAACTCTCCTCAGCAGAAATGGTTCAAGTTCTTTGTGAAGACTTGCATAACCATACTCTCTCCCTTTGCCATGCTCCTCTTCAAAATCTTCCCAGGAGGAAAACCTTCAACATAAGAATGAATGAGCACAAAACAGTGACATACTGTGAATGACCTGAAGAAGCAAAACACCAACACAGAACATATATACCACAAGAGCACACACACACATTTGGATTTCTTCCTCACTCCCTTCTGTTTAATTTATCCAATTTCTGAATTTTCATCTCACAAGAAATTAAAAAAACTCTGCCTATAAATATAAGAATGGAATTTTTCCAAAAACCGAATTTTAACTTCCCCAGCGGAAATCCAACATTTTTTTTTCTTCAAGGATACTCACCTAGATGGTTGAAGAAATTCCATTACTACATTTATCAAGAGCAGCATGAAAAAGCAGCTGCATGGCTGGAGGGTGTGCAAGAGAACAAGAGACTATTTAATGTGCACTTTGCAGCTTGTATGGTCTAGCTGAAGTGTTAATATCCTTTGTGCTAGCAGACTAGAACTAGAACTAGACTTTATGATCAAATGAGGGATGGGTACTAGCGGCTTTGCTTGTAAGGTTCTGAAATCAGTACAATCCATAGCTCAAACTAAATGGAGCTATGGTGTTTGGCATTTACAAGATGTCCGACAGGAACATGTGTGCTCACACAGGAGTTCTAATTTATCTTCAGTATAAACAGAGGTCGGTACAAAATAAGGTCAATACAGTAGCTTACTCTATCAAACTGTATGGGAAAAACGGCTATCTGACTGAACTACAGGATATTGGGCATCCTGGTACAAATTTGTTTTCATAAATAGTACTAACACAGAGAAGATTCCATTCTATTTCCCCAGAGCAAATCCATATGGGTTTATTTTTTTTCACTAAGACAAAGCCTCTTTTCCAGGTTCTGACTCATATATCAATCCATCATTTTTGTTAATTGCTAAAATGGAAAAATGACAACTGCTACTAGTGTTAATTATTAGGAGCAGTGTGAAAAAATATATGCATCTCCTTCATGCAGAATACTTAAAATTATCTTTCAGTACAATTCTCTACCTCTAGTTTCTCAAATCACCACTCTACTTCACAGTAACAAACTTGACCAAAAAAGTTAAAAAGAATCATGTAAAACTTCCTTACTTTTCTGGCATGATGAAGTGCAACAAAGACCAAAGCTCTTTAAGGGAGTTTTGCAGAGGGGTTCCAGTAATAAGAAGACGATGGTTAGACTTAAAGTCTATTAAAGTCTTGTACAGAAGAGAGTCGTCATTTTTTAAACGATGAGCTTCGTCAACTCCTATGAATGCCCAATTCAGACCACCAAGGAATGACTTAAAGAAATGGAGGAAGGGGGGAACATTATACAAATAAACACATTGCATAATTTCCCACATTTTATAATCAAGCTATAAACACCATCACTTCTTGGGTTTATTTTAATAGAACATGGACAGCTATATGTTTTTAGTACTAGCTATGGCTTTTACATTTGCCAGATTCAATGAAAGGCATTTTCATACAAGCATCCCATGAAAGTATAAATTAAGTTTAAAAGCAAAAGAACGGCCAAAAGTCTGACCTACATTAATTTTTACGTGACAGGAAAAAATCACTATTGACCTCTTCTTCCCAGCATGTACAAACAAATGAAGTAAAAATGTTCTGCTTCTTGACTGCCTATAAAAATTTCCATATACTGGTAGAAGGATTAACAATAACTCTGTGTGCTACCACTACGAAGACAGTATTAATACATGTCCACATACTACTACATGCACAATAACAAAGAAAAACTATATGGGATTTCAGAGTTCTGTATCATGCTTGGGGCTAGGAGCTGGGTTATTTTTCAGTTCTTTGATGGTGGTCTCCAAAGAAGTAGAGCTCAAGAAGATGAGAGGAGATTATTACAGTAATGAGAATCCCAAGCAAACTGTAGAAAAAGAATTGTTACCACTTAACGAAATGGAAAAAGGCTGAAAGTCTCACCACACATACAGAAAATCTAGAAGTGCTTAAAAAAACCCAGCAAGTCACAAGAAAAAGCCCCCCAAAACCAAACCATGCACTGTCATACTTCCAAAAGCAAGAAGTATCACACTCTTCATAAATTTAATGACCCACAAACTAAATACATGCAAGTCTAAAGAGAGTTCTACACTGCAGAAATTATTTCTATCTCCCTGAGAAGCATGACTACCTTATCCTTCAGTAAAATTTCATATGTTGTTAGAAGTATGTTAAATTTTAACCGTTTGGTCTGCAGATGCATCCATTCATGAGTTCTTATCTACAAAAAGAATCAAGAGAAAAAAGGTGTTGTTGAATGAAATGCAGCAATGTATATGACATACAGTAATATGACCACAAAACAAAGGACAACACATTAACATACACAAGACTGAACTTCCAACCTGTCTAATCACTCCAAAAATGTTTTGCTTAAACTTCTGAATAAACAGCAAATAATTTCTACAAAACATTTTTTACTTTAATGGATAAGATTACTAATATTCAGAAAACACATTAAGAGAACAAACCAACAACCTTTCAGGAAATTAAGATTATGACTGGCTTGCTTGCACATTTATTCATATTATATCCACCTAAATAATCATATGGCAGGTTAATTTGTTTCCAAATGAAGACTACATTTTTAAACCTGGTCACTATTAAGCAGAAAGGAAGTCTTTCACACACATTTGTATCAGATCAAAAATCTAAGCTTTCAATTTGCATCTTAAACACATAGTATTTCAGTAAGTATTTGCTCAGTCCTAGCCAAAATACTGGAGATTAGCAGAGGACAGGAATACGAAGCGAGTCTTGTTTATCTACAAGCCGTTCCAATGATAAAGAGAAATACTCACCATATTTCTGCTAGTTATATCTCCTAAGTAGACTACAGCATTCATCTGAGGAGCCCAAGTTTGAATCTCTCTTTGCCAAGATGTCAAGGTAGAAAGTGGCACAACCAGCAAGAAAGGCCCATACAACTGATGTTCGTGAAACAGGTAGTTCAGAAAAGAAATTGTTTGTATTGTTTTACCTAGACCCATTTCATCCGCAAGAATACAGCTATTCCCTCTAAAATAAAAAAAAAAAAAAAAAAAAGTAGATGGGGGATGTAGAGAGGGGGAGGGATTAGGTAAGAAGAAATTATCTTTTGAGCATAAAACCCACTCACATACAAGTTTTCGAGATTTTGCAACTGTACACCTTGAAGTTTATTTCCATTGTTTTTCCATAAAAACAATTTCTAACCTCTCCACACTTAATACTTCAATTGAATTAAAAACCTTACAAGTATTCCTCATGAGTCTAATTTTAAAAGTATAACACTAATGTTAACATTTCAGAAGAGTTTGCTTTGGATCTTCTTGTTTTACTATTTTAAGTTGATTTGTTTTTTAAAGATATGACTTACTCCCATAGGAAATTAAAAGCAAAGCAACCACAGAGCTCAGCTGTTTTTTGAGGACACACATGGAATGATGTGCTTTGCTACTGCTTTGAGCAAAACCACTCCCCCCTCAGACCTCTACCTTGACCTTAATGAAACCCTCCACCTTCAAAAAAATATACAGAAATATCAGTTTCAAAGTTTTACAAATGCTTACAATTTACAAACAGAAAAACTCATTTCAGACTATACTTACTTGCACCATGAGTGTGCAAGCCAGTTCAATCCATTTAATTGATAATCTCTTAACTCTAAACCTTCATGTCCTCCAATGTAAGAGGGTTGCTTCTTCAGTGCAACAAACCTTGGCCTCTGTTTTAGAACCTGTCAAAAGCAAATTGATCATCAGGCCTACTACTGACTGAAGTTACCAGAATGTCTTTCTATAGAAAAAATAGCAGTAGGTATATACTGGGTCTAGTCTTTATCCATCAACGAGAACTAGGCCATATAAAAACACAAAGCAATTTGCAAGTTGAAATTAATTCTATTGACAATTTAGATTTCACAATGGGAGTGACATTAACTCACTCAAAGTTTAAGTACCTATTTAAAATAAATTACAATACTAAACACACCCATATTTGAATGCCAGTAAAAACACGGAACAGGTATCTACACAAAGCTACTCCTAGTAGTGATATTTTCCGTATATATTACTATGTATCATTATTACTGCACTGAACAACCTTCAAAAAATATTTCATAATATGTATCTTATCTCCAGATTCATGGAAGTTTTTCCATATTTTTACTGTCACAGCTGATGTTGTGGCTTGAACCTGACCAGCAGCTAAGCCACCACCCAGCTGCTTATTCACTTCCCACCCCAGCAGGACAGGGGAAAGAACTGAAAGGGTGAAAGTGAGAAAAACTTGTAGGTCAAAATAAATAGTTAACTGGGTGAAAGAAAAAAAACCAATCAACCAAAACAAATACCAACAACCAAAAAGGCCCCCACAGGTGACAAGAGTCACACATTAACCCACGAACAGACTGATAACCAGCAAGTCTCGAAGCAACAGCCACCTTTGAACTCCCTGCTCAGCCCACCCAGTTTTATTGCTAAGCATGACATTAAGTGGCATCAAATATCTCTTTGGTCAGTTGGGGTCAGCTGTACTGGCTGTGTTCCCTTGCAGTCTCTTGCCCACTCTGAGCCTACTCATGGTTGGGAGGGCACAGCAAGAAACAAAGAAGGACTTGACACCGCAAACACTGTTCAGCAACAGCCAAAACACCAATGTGTTATCAACACAGTTTAGGTAACAAATCTAAAACACGGGCCATACAGGCTGCCATGAAGAAAGTTAACTGCACTTCAGCCAGACCCAGTACAACTGATTATAAATCCACTTCAAATTACATACTCACCTTGCAGTCCTTGAAGGGAGTTGTCTTGGATTGATTTCTGCTAAAGTACTCATCAATGCATGCCTGAAACTTTTTGGCAATGAGAGCACCATCTTCCCAGCTACATTCTGAATACGGCAGACCCTGCCATTTACAATAGTAGTCTGGATAACCAGCCGCTGATTTCTGATTTGAATGAGCTGCAGAAATGCACCAGAGA
This sequence comes from Strix aluco, assembly GCF_031877795.1. Taxonomy (NCBI): domain Eukaryota; kingdom Metazoa; phylum Chordata; class Aves; order Strigiformes; family Strigidae; genus Strix; species Strix aluco. The sequence goes on along the minus strand of NC_133971.1, from coordinate 58,020,348 downwards.
TATCTGATCAGCATTTTACTTCTGCATCTTATTAAAACACTCATTTTAGATAATAAGACAACATAAGCTAGCTTCATAGCACAGTCAGTATGACAACTTTTCTCTTTACCTGAAGTTTTGTTTTAGATTAAGAAGTTAGTGATATTCATATTCTAAATTTCTTAACTGCAAATGCAACATAAAAGCAGTGAACATACAGCATTCTCAGCACTGTTTTCTGTCCGCAAGCTTGTCACATACCAATTATTCTTTCCACTATCTGATATTGTTTATGTAGATCATCTGTAAGCTCCTGCTGGCAGTTGTAATATTCCACATCTTCTGGAGAAGCATTTTTCAGCCTGTAATGGGAATTAATTTAGAATACTTACTACACTGTATAGTTCTAAAACTAAGAAAATCTGGCAGCTCTAAAGCTCTGAATGTAAGCATCACAGGAATGTTGCTTAAAGAGATTCTTTGAAGGGACAACTTAGAAATTCCTGCTACAAAACTGTTGCATCTGGCCTAGGTGCCTCATCATTAATGACTTAGAGTGCTTACCAAGAGACACAACTACTACAGCTACAGGTGGTACTAGTCACGCTGCTAATACAGAATACCTATTCCTCAACAGTAAGCAGTGTACTTTACAGGGTATTTTCATGAAACAGTATTCAGGGTGGCTCACTCTATAAGAATGTATCTTATAAGCAGCTAAAAATCGCACCAGTATTCATTGATTATAATAAACATACTAATAAAACTGAAAAGGTGACTTTGAAATGTATGGATTTCTTCAGGGTTTTGTTCTCAGGCTTGAATCTCAGGTTTGAGCCAAGAAAACTGAATTCTTCGAAGTAATGGCTAATGCATCAAGAAAACATTAATCTCTGCAGTGATTCCCGAAGAACTCTGATCACAGTATAACAACAAAATTAGTAGAAGGTACAACTTATTTGTTTTTAGACACATCTTGTTAAAACTCCTTTTATAACACAAATACACTAAAATCAGGTTCAGAAGATTATCTTATAGGATCATGTTCAGGATGCTTTAACTTTTAAAGCTTTTGTCTTTCTGCTGCATAGACACTTGATATTATGCCCTCAAAACCAGGTAACAGGTCTCAGAAACAAAACAGAAAATCTACATTATTACAAAATAAGTATCATGGAAACCATGAAAAATATTCACCATCTTTTTGTTTCCTGATCCTTTTTCTTATAGTTGTCCAGTTTCTTCATTCCTTTAACATTTTGTTGCTTCAGCGTTTCCTCAGTTTCCCAAGTGTTATGGATGTGTGACCAACCTTTCCATTTAATAAGATACTGTATTTCTCCTGGCTCTTTTGACTTTTCAAACTCAGCATTTGGGTCACCATCTGCCTCAACTGCATAGATGGTGGTTGCAGCACCTGTGGCTGAGAAAGAAACCACATCATAAGCCTTAACAAAGTGTGCATTGTCATAAATTAACCAGTAATACACGTAGTGTAGAAAACAATTAGTGATACTTTTAGATAAGCATATACTTGACTAGTATCCTACAGCTCTCATGTTATTACTCTTATTTGAACAATTACGATGTAGATATGTTAACACATGCACAAGCAGTCAAAAGAGAATCAAAAAAGAAACCAAAACTTCTGCACCTAACCTACAATATCTTATCTTTCCTCGTAAGAACTTTCTTTGCATTCCTAGCTTTTAACGTATCACCAGGGAAGGCTCCGCTAAAGCTGCTTGTCGTCTTGTGTTACATTACTCTCATCTCTGAGCATACAAAAGACATCTGACATTATGTCCGGTCAGCCTTGAGACATCAATAACCTACTACTAGGGATACTATAAATCTATTTCTTCCTAAATGTTTTACTACTTTTTTTCTGCCTTTGTTATCTTACCTGAGAAAATTTTTAATTAAGTACAGTCTGTATCACAGCTGAAGCATACTAGCAGCAGGAAACAGGCTCATTTCTGTGAGGACAGCCAGGTAAGGAAATGAGCCCAGCAAGCTGCAGGGGCCAGATAAAGCCACAGAGAGTGGCAACAGCAAAAGACAGCACAAGCAGCAACATCATCTGGGCAGGAAGAATATAAGAAGCTTAGTTTCAAAGGCTTTGACCACAGCAGTAACACTATGTACTGGAGCAGGACACACTAGAATATGGGACAGCATGGGAGGAGAAAGTTGAGAGGAAGAAGAGTTCAAGTCCTGAGATGGGTCAGAAACTTTAAAGACTGGGTATAGCTAATGGAGAAAGGTAGCTCTGAAGTGCAAGGGGCCCAGGGTTTGAGGGGGTTTATGCGTGTGTTTTTATAATTAGAATCCTAATTTGCAGACTCAATCACATAAGCAGAACTGCTAGGCACTGCATCCCATTATTGTTGGAAATATGACATGCCTACCACTATTCACAAACTTTTCAGAGTTCACATGCAAGCGCACCACTGAAATTTCAGATGCATTTTGTAGTCAGCCCACACACTGCACTGTATTGACACAATCTGTACAGCAATTACTGAAATCATAACCTCAGTGGTTCAACCTTGCCAACACCATCTTTCAAGCTTCAGGTTACTAGTCAGCTCTCCTGTCTAGTCCACTTTCTCCACTCCACTGTATATAAATTATGCTGACCAAGTACCACTAAATGGTATAAACAGTATCATAACAATATGGTATGCATTTATGCAATACAGAGTTATCTTCCACTTCATTTTTATTTTCTACTTAGGTACGCAATTCTTCTACATTTTACTTTGCAACACTTAAAAGGGACTTTAAAAGGAATGTCCATATGAATAAGACAAAACAGGGTAACGTTTTGGTAACTTTAAAATTATTAGCATTTATAGACCCCACAGGTGACCTACAGCTGAGAACATTGGCTGAAGTTGCACCACAATGCACTCCAGGATGTTAACACTAAAAAAAAAAATAAAAAAAATAAAAAATACCTCCTTTTCGGCCAACTCGACTATCCATGAACTTCTCTATAGTTTCAAATTCATCTTCTTCAGTTTGTGGGACATCTTCTCCACAAACTTCCAACAAATCATCAGAATCTGTCTTGGTTTCTTCAGCTTCTTTGTAACTAATGTTGACTGTTGCCTGGCGACGAGATCCTCTCTTATCATAATCATCATCATCATCCTCTTCCTCCTCCTCGTCCTCCGATGAATCAAGCTGCCTCTTTTTCGGTCCTGAACTCTTTTTCCCACTTTTTGGTTTAATTCTTGAAGGCAAGAAGGTACAATACAACAATGATGTTTCAACTGTGACAACTCTAAATCTTCTGTATTGCTTTCTGAATACATGTGTTTCATGAATGCAACTTTCAGTTACAGCAGACAGGAAAAGGTATTAACTAGAAAGCATTAGTATACTGACATCTTACATAGCTTGAAAAAACTTAATTTTTTTTAATAAGCATTAATGTTTTAATTTTCACAGACAGTAGTAGCAAATATTCCTTATTAGAAATAGTACCAGAGTATCCAAATGTATGACTTCTTACCTGTTTGGAGGTTTCCGGCTTTTGACCTTGTTTTTTGGCTCATAGTCAGATTCACTCTCGTCACAACTGCTTTTCTCCCTATCTTCTTCTGATTCAGAATCAAAACCAGTACCTGATACTGACCCTGATCCCGACATTTGCCAGTCTTCACTGCATGTATTGAAAGACAAAAGAGTAACTTAGATTGTGATTTTTTTTTTTAAACCAGGTTTTCATTCACTGCTGTAATTTCAACATTCTTCACAGAAATAAAAATCTTGTGACAGTTATTTCAGCCAATAAGACAAAAAATTGCCATCAATGAATAACAGGTAAGTAAAAATGCGCAATGGCTTCAAAGGCAGTTGGACTAAGTTTTTTCTTATCGAGAGGTAGACTTAAAATCCAAATTAAAACAAAAATCTGGATTTCTATATGAATTTCAGCATGAAGAAATGAATTAACATGACATTAAGAAACCAAAGCACTTAACAAGTCTAGCTGGAGAGATACATATTTATCAGAACTTACACATGCTCAAACCATAAAGCCTGTCATGTTATATTCTGAAGAGTCCCATATTGTCTAATGCCTGTGGTCCCTGTGGCCAATGTGAAGAATCAGCAACTTTGGCACAGGAATCAAAAAATAGAGGCAGATTTGAGAAACGCCCAGAGAAACCCGAATTGCAGAAACCTGTGAGTGGCACTGGCTCTCAAAAGCTCCCACTGAGCTCCCAAACCAGCGGCTCACAACCAGACAAGATACTACGAGTAAGACACTTGTGACTGAGCAGCAGGATCTCCTTGTTCCTGCTTACCTAAGATCTACTTTGCAACGGGAAAGATGAAAGATGTACCCAATGATTGACAGTATCTTGCTTCAAACTCTTGACTTTATACAGACAAATTTAATCTTAACAGCTTCACGAAATGAAAAAAAAAAAAAAAAGTCTGGTATATTACTGAAACATTGCTACATCTTTGTACTAACATCAGGTTTAGGTCTACTGGACCAAGGTGCTAGAGCAGTAGTAATATTCAAAGCTGGACTATTATTACCAAGAAATCTCTTCCTAAAATTTCCAATCAAGAAGCCTAGGAATTAGTGCTTTGATCCCTCTCTTCTCTCTTTCCTGTCTTCCAGGACATCGGGCCCTGGAGGAAATTACATTCCCATTGTTTCAGTCATTCAAGACAAATACATGTATATGTCTATTGTACAGATGGCAGTAGATTTAAAAAAAAGTAACATAAATCCATGACCTGTATTTATTTGGAAATCTAAAGCATCACCCTCTAAGGCTTGATCATGTACCAAGTTATATACGAGAAATCTCCAATTTGCTTGCCAGATAACAACTGCAGACATACTTGTTCAGAAGAGTCACAGGACAAAAATTCAGGCACTGGATATATGAAGTGGTTTGGTTGTGGGTTCCTAAACTTAAATATCTTTCTTGTAATGGAGTATGCTATTAAATGAAAGCAAATTCTTAACTAACAAAAGACTGGGTAGCAGCTCATTGCTATGAAAGCACCATTTTGCACAGTTAAGTGCTTTTTTTTGTGTGTGTTTTTTTTTTTTTTCCCCAGCTACCATTTATTTTAACATATTATACCGGCAACCCTGAACACTGAAGTGATTCATAAATTGGGAGAAGAGGAATGATACAACAGTTCAATTTCTACACACCATTCATAAAAAACACAGGTCACTGCCTCTCACTGCCACAATGACAATGTATAATCGTTTTCACAAACTTTTTGATTATTTAGGAGCTTATTTCCAGTTAAAATTCTTTGCTAGTCAATAAAGTTAATTACTATCAATACTGTAATAACTTTTAAACATGTCCGAGGGAAAGCAAAACATAAAAAAAACAATTTGGCATTAAGGGATTCTAACTTAAATTTGTTGAGACAACCTACTTAAGCAGTTTCCCATTCCTACAAGAATTTTTAGGGAGGGCCCTCATCTCAAAAATAAACTGCAAGAAATTATTTTTAAAATAAAAGCATTGATGAATGTTTTTGAACAATACTGCACACTCTTGCTCAGAAGCTAATATGTTCCTTTCAGAATTTATTTTAAAATTCAAAAATGTTTATCAAAACTGGAAATGCAAGATCAAGATGAATTAAATGGGAACTTAAGCATTTCAAGTGTGAAGAAACGAAGCATGAATTATGAGCATATGTCACTGAAAAAAATTTGAGATATTATGAAAATATCTTACTCTCTATGTTTTTTCTTCTTGGTTTCACTGGATGAATCATCTGCAGAATCTTGACTACTTGATGAGTTCTGCAGGTAAAATAAAACCAATTCATTATCACAAAAAGAATGAAGTACTTCTAACATTAAAAAGATAAATCAGCTCCCACTTCCAAATTGGAGGCACATTATAAATGTTCTACGCTCTTCATCCCCGACAGTGTAGCTGTTAATGCAGAATTAGATAAAGACTGCTATTGTTTTTGTATTTATCCATCTATACCAGTGTACCAGCACAGCTCTAGAGAACATCACAAAAAAACCCTGTCTTAAAAAATAATCATTGTGCCTACATAAAAACAGTCATTGTTTAAACTGCCCCAAGTTAATCAAGATGATGGTTCTATCAAAATCCTAATAAAATCTCATACCCTTAGGAGCTTTCTCACCTTTCACATTCTTTCACATTTAAACACCAGTTTAAGAAAATTTTGAGAACAGCATCTTTCTTCTTTCTCTATGCTCAAAGGAAAAACAAGAACCCTCTTAAAAATGAGATTTTCCTAAAAACCAATCTCATCAGGATTAAGTTTAGGTTTAAATTAAATTTCATCCTGAAAAACATCTTTCAGAAAGAGAGTACTTAACAATAGCTGTGAATTAATGTTTTAATGATAGGTGATTAAGTTCTGGGTTTTAAGTTTTAATGAGCTGCTAAACCAGAAGAAACCAGAAATCCAACTAAATGAGTGTGACTACATTGCATAACTTTGATGATGAAGAAAAATTCCATTTTAATGGAAAAATAAATTCCATTTTATAGTCACTAGTGTCCTTAAAAGATGTTCTTAGTGCACAAAGTCAACATTTCTTTAGCCTACGATTTAGGTTTTAAAATACTTAGAATACAGGTGTCATTCTTAAACACAGTAAGTCTTTTGTAGTAACTGTCACAAAATTTGCAAAAATGTAGTTTTCTACTCCATACGGAATTTTTGAAAACCACACCAGATACCTTTATACAGAAACAAGTTGAAAAAAAGATCTTTTAGCATTTTTAACAGTCTTCACAAATTTCAAGAAGCCAAAAATACAATGCAAGTCAGCATTGTGTGGTTTGCAAATTTTATCCATACATCACAGAATACCTAAAAATACCACATAGTCAAGGTTGCTACAATTTTGGCACAACTCACTTGAAAACAAGTAACTAGAGATATTTTTACTTTTGCTTATAAGAATGTCAGTTATTTGAATGTTACTTTTATAGACTAAAACCAGACTTTTATGCACACTTGGAAAATATCATTTGGATCTGTGTTATTTTATTCTAACATATAAGACAGGCATGTTTACATTTTAAAAAACTAAATTACGTTATTCACCTCTTCTGAACCACTGTCCGATGAGGCTGCCTTTTGTTGTTGTTGCTTCTTAAGCACTGCTGATCTTTGCACAGCAAGTATACTTGGACTTGACTTCCAAAACTGAACAGGAATGGAGATACAAGAGTCAGTGAAATATACTGTAAGTCTCCAGTTTACCACATAGTTACTTTTCCTGAGTAGCATCACTGTTAAGACTGTTCTTAATTTTATCAATTAAAAAATTCACTACAAAATACTGCATGCAATAATAATATCAGATAGCTTTTTAAAGCAGTAAGATTTCTGCAGAACAGAATGTTATATAATAATTGCCAGGACAATTTCTACAGCACGTTTAATAATAGTTGTTTAAGTGTTGTTAAGGTAAAAAATTTATAAAGTAAACTTTTAAACTGACCCAGATAAATCCTTTGAGACCACTTAGCTGATATGCTTTTGTTTCGTACAATAATACTGAACTACATGAACAGAAATGTAACAGAGAATCCTTAGCAGTCTTCAATTCTTGCGGTAATTAATATATGACTACCTTTCACAAGTATTGTCTGCCACCCCAATTAAGTCCATATAACACAAGAGAGTGCAAGGAAATTTTGGCCCACAGGATTTAAGAGATTTCTAAACACCGTTTCCTGAATTTAGCTGACTTACCGATAGAGAAAGCCAACTGCACGTAAGCCTAAAATTTTTATACAATCATTCATTGATACAAGAAAACTAAGCATTAAAGAAACAATGTAAAAATAGAATTTCAGAAGTAACATTATGTGTTTCTTTGTCTTCCTTAAGTTCCAGTAAATTAGTGCATGCTTCTGCATGGTGAAATTTAGGTAAGCATTTAACTCAAAATACTTCTAAAAGGGAGAATTCTAAAAGCATCAATTCAAGTACTTATCCATGAACAACTCAGCCCAATGTTTAAGCCAGCTAAGTACATGCATTCATTAACCCAACCAAGTTAAAAACCTAATCAAAATCAGTTCATTACCTCTTATTTTTTAAAAATGAAAACTGCTCTTGAAACTAACTGCACAGGAAGATTTTTTAAATAATTATTTCCCCCACAAAGGGTTCATTTATGTGTTTTGTTTACCTCAGATCCATCAACTTTTGGCAGTTTAGCCTGAATTTGTTTCTTCTCTCTAGATGTGTCAGACTCTGATTCTGACTGAGTGCCTGACTCTGAACCAGAGTCAGAGTCACTGCTGCCTGACTGGCTGCTGCTTCCATCACTACTGCTTCCAGAGCTTGAACCAGATCCAGAATGTGATGCTGATTCAGAATCGTCATCTGATCGGCTGCAATGAAAAGTTAGTAGGATATTACACAATCGCCAAGGTAACAGGATTAAACTATAAGACTGTTATATATAAAATATTGTTTTCAATCTTTATAAGATCAGCAGTACTCCTTACAAAAATTAAATTTAGAAGCACAAAAAAAAAGCTATGCAGGCCGTATTTTTCTGTTAAAATAACAGCAGCAATATTCCCCATGCAGACAACTCTAAATTTGTCACTGATGGTATGACTTGTGCCAGGGTGCCCTCCTTGGCATATACTTGACCTGCCTGATTATTTCACCAGTATATTCAATTTTGCACCAGATTTAACATACTTAGAAACCACAATAATTAAAGATAAATATTTATTTTATGATCATTCAAAAACTTAGAAACATTTAGTTTTCTACACCAACTTCACAAAGTAGCGAAGTTAAAACTTTAATAAGATTCCTCATTAGGTTAATACTACCATATTTCACAGAATGACAGAATCATCTAGGTTGGAAAGGACCTTGAAGATCATCTAGTCCAACAGTTAACCTAGCACTGACAGTTTCCAATTACACCATATCTCTAAGCGCTATGTCAACCTGACTCTTAAACACCTCCAGGGATGGGGACTCCACCACCTCCCTGGGCAGCCCATTCAAAGATCTCATGAGAAAACGCATCGAAATCATACCACCACAAGGCAAAATAATTTCAAATTACATACACATTTACTGGAAACACTTAAAAAACAAAGTAAACATGAAGCTAGAATCAAAACTGATAAAACCAGAAGCTTGTATCTAAACCCTAGCTGGTCTCTGACAGCACAAGTCATCTGGCTGACAGTCAGCTGGACAGGATGAAAGAGTGGGGAGAGAGGGCAGATTGGTCATTGCCTACCCTGGCACATACTTAATTGACATTTTAAAACCACAAAATAAAGCAAAATTGTTCCTCTTTCTGTTTTTGCTAACACCAACAAAACTCACCAGTAAAGAAGATACTAAACTACTCATAAACAGACTCCTGCAGACTGCACCTCAATCAGTCATCTGCAACTGCCAACTTTGAAAGAAACAAACAGACCATGGTGAAGCTTCCCTGTTCTGAAGGGGAAAATATGGAGAAACATACTGCTGCTGGGTTTCCTTGTACCGAGAGGAAAACTAGGAAGCAAACAAGGCTGCTCCCAAACTTCCTATTTCTGTCATCAAAGGCTTACTTCAGGCATAGTACTATAACACTAAGCTCATTTGTCAAATAAAGCAGGACACTCACTACAGAATATGACCAGAGTTTAAACTGTTTATCAGAAACTAACGGCATGTCATGATGATCTTCCAAAGAGATTTTAATTATAAGTGCTCTTGTACACAAATGTTACCTCATGTTTAATGCTGGTTAAATCAGACCATTATAAAACAAGAGCATTCCTCAGCACAGCAAAGTGCCATAAATAAATGTCAGGGGGACTGTGGAAGTCAGCACTAACTATAAATGAAGAGAATCAGAAGAAAATTCGGCATGGAGAAAACTTAAGACACAAGTAAATACCAGCCAGACAAGTCCCCGTGACAAAAAGCCACGAAAAAAGTGTAAATCCTACATAACTTTGGAGGAGGAGAAGGGAATCAAATACTGCCATGCAGGGCAAGGCTTGCTCAAAGAGGGCGATAATAATGTGAATTACCAAATCTTAAAAAAGATGCAAAACACTAAGCCATAAGGATGGTAATTAAGTTAGCTTTCCATATACACTAACATAGTGCTAATCATAGCTTCAGTTCCACATACAGCCAGAGGCAACCAAAGCAAAGTACCTCTTTTCTAAGGTAGCATGGGGAAACCGACACTGGAATAAGCCATCTTGCTCAACTTGCCAACATTATGAGAAACATGTAAACCAGCTACAGGATAGAATGGTGGAGAGACTAAAGGAGGGGAGAGGGGAAGAAAGAAATTCCAGTTTACTTAGATAAGCTAGCAAAAATCATGTGAGATCACAGCTGATGGGAAATTTTAATGGTTTGATGTTCTTCCACACAGGAATTAAATTGGCCTGATTTGGACAAGACCAGACTAACACAACCCAACTGCATATCCACTAACAGGAATATCTGACAAGAATAAAAATATTAGTCAATATTCAACCACGTTGCTAATAAATGCAAGACTACAAAACAAGCCTGACAGTAGAAGCAAAAGGGATGGGGAGAGAAAGAAAATTGCAAGAACCAAGAAGAAAGAACAAATAAAGAAAGAACAAATAATAAGGTTCACCACAACTGATTTAGGGCTGCCCTTAAAGATTCCATGTTTGAAGGACAACACAGGATCACTACTATAGACTAACTGCTAATTGGTACATAGAAGAGAGAAAAAAAAAAATTTTAAATGTTGTAGCATCAGTAACGTCTTATTGATGCTTTCTTATTCCACAGTGTTAAACCAGAACAAGGAAATGGAAAAAGACAAACTGACTAGCAGCAAGTAATTTTAAAACAAGGGAAACAGCAAGGACTTGCTAAAATGTTTATCAAATCATAAGATGATATGGCAGTATTTATACATGCTTGAAAAGAGTTTGAAATTAACTAGTAAAAAGCACTACAGCAGTTCAAGCACACAAGACTAGTCTATGCTGGGTTGAGCTTACTTCAACTCTAATCATCCAAATGAATACAGATGTGTGAAAATGCACTAGCTGTTCTACCTGTATACTTCCTCATGTGTACCACATACTCTCAGAGGTCTTGATGTCAACTACAGTGTGTATAAAAAAAAAATAGAAAGATTAACAGATATGATTTAATTTCTACTGAATTGTGAAGAACTTTCTTGTTCACTGGCCACAGGACAAGTAACTGATAGGCTGTGAGGACTACCAACACATATTTATTTCATCGTGTCCTTTCACATGATGTTCCAACCGGAGCTTCAGCAGAACATGACTTGGAGGCACAACCTTGACTGTCTTTGTAGAGGTTGTACTATAACCCAGAAACGATAGGAAATGGGGTAATACATGAGTTAGTTCTGCATAAACATATGCAATAAAGACACACTGCAGATCATTGAGACAGTACTGAGCAGCACTGTGCGACAAGTAATACCTATAAATCCCGAATAGCTGCAACAGTCATTAAAGGACTTTCCTCCGAGAAATTTAAAGGATTTGAACCTACAGTGAGAACACCAGGCAAAACACACACCATACACCAAGAGATACAAGTGCTGAGTTTTCAGCATTAAAAATATTTTCAAAATTAGAAAGGAAATTGGTATTTTTCTTTTTATCACGTAAGTCACTGCAGTCAAAGATCCAAAAGAGAACATGTTTATGCAAAAATCAAAATATCACACACTTCTGCATGCAGACTGTGTTCTTGCTTTTCCTGTACTTAAAAAGTTAGGTCTAGCACTTCTAATGACAATCTTCTTTCATAATGTGTAACACTAATATATCATCATTTCAAGCTTTGATACTGGTTTTTTTATTTTTTAAAAGAAAAACTACCAGCTAATTTCAAGTGATTTTACACTAACACAGGTGTCATCATGAGAAGGCTGAAGAACAAGGAACTTAGTTCAGCCATTCATTCCCTCTATCAAAGTCACTGCCTCTGCTCTCACTGAAATTTTTTCTTAAAAGAGTAAAAAGGTGGAAAGGGCAGGGAAGAAAAAGAGGGAAAAAGGCAGGGGAAAAAAGGAAACTCATTCCCTAACCAAACTACCTGGAAATGCCAGCAGTTAAAAGAAAACCTTTTTGTACCAACACCACAAAAAAACCTCTACTGCCTAATAGGGCCAGCCACCTATGCAAACAGAAATTGAATGGAAATTTTCAGCCTAAGACTTCTTAATTATCTCTAAAGGTATCTACAAGGTAAACAGAAAGAAAGAACAGACTTAATTACTAACTGGGTTTTTTCTTGGTTTTATTAATCTCTCATGGGATACAGTTTTAGACCAGCACCAGACTAGACTACCAACTTGCCAGACTACTGATCAACTTCTGATATCAAGGAGCACCTCATTTGTATTTTAAGTAATACTTGTAAGAAAGCAGCAGCAATAAAGTAAAAACATAGACCTATCTAACTTTTTCTAAAAATCAAGAAAGCCACTTAAATATGAAAAAAAACTTGCTTGGGACAAAGGAAGCATTAAGTAAAGAGGACATTAAATTACCTTTCCTCTCGCAACAAATGGAAAAGTAAAATGCTTCTGTGGCATTTCCTAGCCATGTCTCTTAAGCAGTGTCCATCATGAAAAAATGGGGTACTGAAAAAGTCTTACTGAAAAACTACCGTAGAAGTAGTTCTCAGTTTAAACTTCTATTCAGTCAAGATACTAGCAGTTTGCTACACCAAATCAATTCAACATCCAGAGACCAACCATTTCTAGTACTTCACCTCTGCAGATGTAAAATCTCCAGGAGATTTTCTCTACCACATGGAGTGCTGACCCAGAGAAAATTTAACAATGAGTCACTACTTCTCATTATCACATAAGCAGGACCCAGAGTTACTCTGCTTCAGGACTTAACTGAGAAACGTTATCTGTGAAAGTCAGCCTCCCTGGTGAGAAGAACTTCTGCTAACTGATGTGAGGAATGCCACGATTTAAAGGCTTTACCATCCCCTATGAGGAGCCAATCTTTTAGCTGCAATATTTGACCTACAGTGTTCATGAAACAGAAGCAGCTTCCCCCTCTCCCAGCCCCACCACACTTCATTGTAAAGACAAAACTACTGCCACACGAAGGCAGTGGTCTCCAAAGAGGGATGCACACACCTTGGAGGTGTGCGAGACAACCCATGGGATATGTGAAGAAAATACTGGAACTTCTATTTAGATTTATTTTTAATCTAAAAACCAAAAACAAACCCAAAACAAAAAACACAACCAACAACCCACAGAAAAAACCCACAAATCAAAACCATACCACGAATTCAGCTTTATAAACATTTAATATATGGATTGTCATTGGCAATCTCACTCAGTCCATATGTCTGAGGGTCCTGTGTCACATATGGTAGCTGAGGTTTCCTGGGGGAAGTATATGCTCCACAACGCATAGGGGTGACAGTGGCACAATCACTTCTTCATTCCCTTATCTGTGGACTGTGACAAACTGCAGTTTGCCTCTCCTTGGTTAGGTGGATTTATGTATTATGTTACTTAATTTTAACCAGAAGAGTGGACTGAAAATAACACTAATACTGTGAGTGCAAGTGAACAACAAGAAAGTGGCAGAGCTGACACTTCTACTCTAGTACAAGCTCTTCATCAGCCACACTGTAATGTAATGTAAAAAACAATGACAATCTAATATCATCTGACAATAAACTGGACCGAAAAATTGGAATTATCAAGACTGTTTACGTATTTACATCCACTGTTGTTAACAATTAACTTCACTCTACGTGTATACTGTGCCTTGAGATACTAGATGAACCATCACAATCAGAAAGACATTTGAAAACTAACAATCTAGAACACAAACCTCATTTTTTTCCAGCAATGTTTCAAGTTATGCAATACCTGTACTTTTCAAAATTTCACTAAATTTAATGATAAATGTTTAGAAGTCTCTTTTGAGGTTCTTTTACCTAAGAGCAAGGAACAAAAATGCCACATGTCACTGGAGAATTCACTTCTTGTGCCGTAAAAATGGCTAAAATAATGCATGGAAAACTAAAATGGCTAAAATAATGCATTTCTTTGTCAGCAAACACTGTTGAAAGATGCACAGAAAACACTGGTGAAGATCTGAAGAAACAACAAATCATGCACTGTAGGAGGTTTACTCTATGTTTGGATGAAAGTACAGATGTTCCAATTTACGGTATTTGCTAGTTTCTGTTTCAATGATGAAATGCACAAATAACTACTTTTTTGTGAGCCACTAAAGGAAAGATGTACTAGAGAAGATATCTTCTCAACAGTAAATGACTTCCTTAATTAAAACAAAAAAAGTTTTATGGAAAAAATGTGTAAGTGTAACCGCTGATGGAAGGGTTGCTTTGACTGGAATAAAAACCAGATTCTAGTAAAGGTAATATAGAGAGCACCATACATGAAATTCATCCACTGCATCAACTACAGACAAGCTAATGCACTGAAGAATCTGGAACAAGAGGTGTACAAAGTGTGAAAGGATGTCATCGATGTGGTTAATTTTATTAAAACAAGACCACTAAATACTAAAATGTTTACAATACTTTGTAATGAACTGAGGAGTGACCATAAAAGCCTTTTCTACCAAGCAAGGTTCACTGCTCAGAAGCATTGCTGACCTTGAAGATTAGTTTTTTGGTGGGGTCTGGGGGCTTTGTTTGCTTTAAAAAAAAAACCCACAAGTGTTCCAAAATTGCTGATCTTTTCTCTGAAAACAAGCAGTCACCAGTAGTATGGTACCTAGCAGGTATTTTTGAAAAAACAGACACGCTCGTTGTATCCATTCCAGCTGAAGGTGACGTTTTAATGATGAGAAAGCAACTGCTTTTCTAAAGAAATTCATGCTATGGAGAGAGCATTTTGAAAACAGATGTTTGGAAAGGTTTCCATTGTTATGTGATTTTTATTGCCCAACATAATGTGTATCACCTATAAAAGCCATCATATCTATACACTTAAAAAGTTGGAGACAGAAATTTCTAACCTGTTTAAAAATCTTCCAAAAAGTTTCAGTGGGTTTTGAACCCATTTGTTAAAAACATAAAACTACAACCCCTTCTGACTGATTTGCAAGAACTGATTGACACTAGGGCAGATGGAAATTTACTAGCCAAGTTTTAAGAAAAATCTTTGCATAATTAGTTGATGGGATTGAAAAAAATTAGTATCGTAATTTAGTAAGTGCAGTCAACAATGCACTTCTTCCATTTGGAACCATGTATCTTTGTGAAGTATCTTTATCAGCTATGCCAGCCATTAAAACCAAGTACCAAACCAAACTGAACTTAGAACCACACCTTCAAAACACTGTATTACAAAGTGTTAAACTAAGATTTTAATAAATAAGAATATTCATAATAATCTTTTTAGCGAGTGCAAAAAGGGGTTTTTTGCCATTAACAAAGTAAAATATTTTCTTATATGATTTAATCATTATCTCATCCTTTTAAAATTGCTATTTCTTGTGTATTTTTTATAATGTTGGTATTTGTACAGCAGTCGTATATAATTTATAAATAAATACATACATCAGAGGTGTGTACTCAAATATTTTTTATTGATAGGAGTGCGTAAACAAAAATTTTGGAGGCCACTGCACTAAGGAATTAAAAAAAACCATAATGGAGACAAGCCTTCCTTTCTCCCCAACCATGACACATTAAGTAAGCCTTGGCTATTAAAAATTAACATAAATCTGTAATTCCTTTCATGGGATTACCTATGACCCTCTTCCACATAAGCAGTAACTCAGATTAAATTCTGATCATGCTAAATGCTAACTCTAAGAGTAAAGATGGAATTATTTAAGAAAAGGTACACACATTTACACACACACATGCTCTCAGGAAGAAAATTTACATCTGTCATCTCCTGACAGTAAAGGGGGAACTTGGGAACAAGGAACTCAGAAGTTTCCCTTTAACTGCTCCTACCTTTGCTCTGAGTTTCAGCAATTTTCACACAATTTGAACAATGGTACAAACAGTAGTATGAGCTACTGCACTTTGAAAACACTCTCAGTCCTCACCAATACAATCACCTGTTGGTGAGGGTTCTACAACAATAACTTTCTGACAGTGTTATTGATGCCCTCTCTAATCCCCCCCGTGGTATCAGTAACAACCAGGAGGAGCAGATTCATCTTTTTAAAACAGTCTCTCTTTTCATAAACATTCTAAAGGGCCAATGAAGAAGTGGAACAAACAAACAGTACTTCTTAAGATTGCTGTCCTTAAACTGAAGTATAAAACAGTGCAAACCAATACAGAATTTGGAAAAAAACATATAGATTTCAAATGAAAAAGGATTTTTTGGTAGTTTTCAATTTTAGTAGACACAGATTTCACACTGTATCATGACATACTGAAAGTAATTTTTCCAAATGCTTAAACTCTACATGGTGTAATATCTTCTCCCTTTTCCCATGGAGTATGGCATCGCTGATGTGACTAAGAATAAGGGCAACAGCATGCAGAACTCCTATTACACTGCAGTGCCTACCAGCATCACTGGAAATTTAGAGACCTTGTTTGCCAAAGTTTTTAAAACTTAATTGTTTGAGAGTTTTTGAAGTTAATAGGAGAAGACATATAGGATACAAAAGTTTCATACAAATTTCTAGTAGCTCATGAATTTTTTTTTGATCTGCTGAAATGGATGCCCTAAAAGCCTGCTATAACAAGGCAAACCCAATCATAATCAAGCTCTAAAAAGCTTATAGACCTCTCTCAAGCTGAAGATAAGTAATCTCTTATTTTAACAACTTGTATCAGCAGAATTCCAGAAATAGTTTAATCTTCCTTAAGTGGAAAAGGAAAGGAGATACAATCTAAGAATACACGTATATTTTCTATAATCAATGGAAGCTATCATTGCAAACCAAATGATGTGACAGCATTTCACACCTTACTAAAATTTGATTTTTAAAATACTTGCTGCATTAAAGACAAAAAACCTTATCTGATAGCAAGACAGTTTTACTTTCATTCAAGAAACAGATTCTGTTTAAAGATACTAAAACATAAAACACAGGGAGCTGTGAGGTAGTTATAACACCCTTGGTCACTTTCTTTTCCACTTTTGCCTACGGTGTTCTTTAATTTTGCCCGCATTTTTTGAGTCTATAAGCAATTCCTTCTCTTGCTAAACAGTTTTAAGTACTATCTGATGTAGTCTAGCTGGGGTCAATAATTTGACTAACTTTTGCAGTAACTAATGCCCATTAGTGCAAAGTTGCACCACTGACCTCCACAAAATTAATCACCTGAACTGGCACTACTAATTACTGAGATTCTCGTATCATATCTCTAGTTGTAGGATGCAAAGAACATTAAATATTTCCTCAACCAAGGCCTGAAATACTGTCACAATTACCTGTCACCTGCTGTCTAATGCAGTCTACATAAATATTATCTTAGGATCAGCAGTTCTGGTCCCCTGCTCTTCAGAGTTCCCCTTACACAGAAGAAGAGGCAAAAGTGCATTATTTCTTGCCAGTTTCTGTTCCTGTATAGGCCAGGATCATTGCCTTTGTTTCAGATGCTTTTACTGGAAACAGTTCAGCAAAAGCAAAAAGTGTACACCATACCCTGCTATGCTGTGGACGCTTGTAGCGGGGTAAGACAGATGGTTTGGGTAGAACTTAAACCACCTTTTTGCCTGTGCATCTGTATCCTCTTTTCCCCTTCTTCCAAAAAAGCCTGATTAAAACAGGAAAGAGACAATCTCCACAATTTCCAAGGAGCTAACATAAATTAGGACCTTCCTGTCTTTCACTCACTCTTTCCGAACACAGTCAAGACAGCCTCTCTGCAGGACAATCCAGAGCTGAAGACTACCTTCTTTGTTCAACATAATTAGAGAAACAGTCAAAATACAAGACTTCATTCTCAATTAGCTATACATCTGTGTTCATCAAAATTACCAATGTTCACCATGTCACATTATGTCTTCCCTTTGCTCTGGTTTTATACTGGTGACCTCCTCTAACCACCTCTATTTTGTGGGCTAACTTGCTTTTTTTCCCACCTTCTTCACTGATGAATGGGCTTCCAAGAAACCAAATGCCAAAAGAAATTATAAACATTACCAAGACTTGAATAGGAAGACTAGATGGAAACAACAGGGCAAAGCAAGTTAAGCTACAGAATAGAGATGTTGTTAATATAATGTATACAGAAATACAGTATTTGGTAACACTAACTGTTGAAGACCATTTGTGCTCTTTTAAGCACTTCATTACTCAAAATGGAATTCCTGCTTTTGTAAATCCCTCTTCTAAGAATGTGTCACATAAGCCTTCTTCCCTCCTCCAGCTTCAAGTAAATAATATATATTACTTACTAAAAAACCCAACCAAACAAAAAAACCCCAACCAACAGTACACTGAAAACAGCATTACAGGTTTAGAGGTGTTCCTCACTAACAAACCTCACATTACATTCACTCTACTTTGTTCAACTAAAAAAAAACCCACCACCAAAAAACCAAAGACAGCAATACACAGGACTGTACAAAACAGTAGAGCATCATAAGGCTATGGAAATAGAAACAAACATGATGGATAAAGCAATAATTATGATCTCTTCAGCACTGTTGGAGTGAGACTATTTCTCTACCATACAAACAAACCACAGCAATGATGACAAAGTTACCTGTCAATAATAACCTGCAGTAGCAGGCATGCAACAGTATATACTAAAAATAAATAGCATGTTCTCAGGATGGGATCCCTAAATGAAAAAGTATAGTTTCATGCATGTTGACAAACTGAGGTGTGAAGTCAATAAAGAGCGTCTTCTGGGCTACGTAGTCAAGAAACCTCTCTCACTCCTAGCCCTTGAGTCAAGTAGTTGCATTTGTACAGCAGCACATGTCAAATCTGATTTGGCATGGAAGTTTGACACACTGAAGTAATTTGCCTGTTCTTTTTTTAAGAACACTGTCTCTGGATACCCCCTACATGTTCAAGATGAATTTATGGCTGAATGCAGCATTTATTTACAAGCTACTTTGCAAGAAAAGCAACATAGCTTAATTAAAGTACCAAAGGAGACAATACTTCACATTTGTTTTTACCTACATTTTTTTACCCCCCTCAGTAAATACCTATGCAATAAACTGGAGAATGCTTTGGGGAGATGACAGGCTTAGAGACAGATCACTGAAACAGATTACAAGCAAGTATCCTGTCACAGAGTCATTAGTTCTTTTTAACAGTCATAAATTTAGCTTCACTAACTTACCCCTTAAAACAAGGTGTCCCTGACAGCATCACACAATGAAGAACAAAGTCTGCTAATTTACACAAAGCATTAGGAAGAGAAATCCTGAAATGGAAAGCTATACAAGTCACACTGTAAAAGAACTGATTGAGCATTTAAGACTCCTGCATAAGGTCTAGGTTAATAATGGATCCAAGAGTGGATAATTTATCATTGCTGATTTCAAGTGCATTCATTAGGTTAAGCTACCTTATGAATCTTCCTGTTTAAGAACAGCAGGAAGGAGTACCAACTTGAGCAAAATAAAATTCAAGACATTGGAAAAGATTACTTACTGCAGGGTCTGTGAAAAGCATCTGAGATGACAGTGGACTGTTTTGTTTTTCACTTATTTTTTTGTTTGTTTTTAAAATAAAACAGAATTTGAGGGAAGGCAAGCATTTGAATACGAAGAGCCCATTCAAAATGTCCGGAAGTCAGACACTAAAATGCCGAACTCTTAAAATTGCAAGTTCGAAAGCAAGTTTCTTTAGGCAAATGCTTTATTTTTAAAGACATTTTAACTATTTAATTTGATTTAGATGCATAGGGAATTTTTAATTTTTTTTTTATCACAACCGAAGAAAAGCAGAGGAAACAAAGAGTACAAGAAGTCAGGCTACCAAGTGTTATTTCTTGTCCTCAGCTATTGCAAAGCATGAACACAACTGAATTTTCCTGATACATATCAACAACTCAGATGCATTATATTTCCAGCCCTGCCGACTATTATCTGCTGCCACTAGAAACTTTCTGCACAGGAAAGGTATCAAAACCACACTGATCATCTACCAACTTTCATAACCCTATGAACCACATTGCAAGTCTATGAGAGCCACAAGTCACACATCTTGAGAGCAAAGAAGTCCCAGGCATCCTTCACAGGCAGGAGGTATCAGTGGTTCCCCAGGGGTCCACTACTCTGTTGTGCAATGTGATCATTCTCCAACATGCAGCTGGTTCCAGGGGCAACACAACGATGTCTTTATCAGAAGCTCCTTGTAGATCACTGGCAAAAAAAGTATTAAATGGAATTCAAGCAACAAAAAAACCCCAAACACTTTAGGGGCCACAACTGAATAGCTCTGGTGTATATACTGCCTGTATCACAAAACTTCACTCTGTCTTGAGGAATGTGAAAAGCTCTCATTACCTAAATTTCTGAAACTCTTGAGAATGGTGGAATTGAATCTAAAATATGTGGAAAAGGTACTTGCCAGACAGTTAGGTTAGACAAAGACTGTGACCTGGATAAACTCAGCAGAAGTCCCAAAGCCAAACTAGAGACCATATGCACAGTGAAAGCTGTATCATGAATTTGTAATATTTTTTTTTAGCTGGAAAGGTTTCCAAACAAAAAACACTTGGATTTTGATGCATATTCTATCTCAGTTCTTCTAAAAGGAAGTGAAAAGATGCTTTAAACTTGGTTCAGGACACCTTATCATGCTTTAGCATGTTTAATTCTGCAAGAGATCATTTCTGATAAAATAGCAACTTACTAACCAAAGAGAAGACTACTACTAACAGAGGTTAAGAGCTTGCTTTATCCAGTAGCTGTTCACAGTAAGTTCTAACAACAGTTCCCTTTACCATTCAGGTAATTTTGTTGATCTGAGAATTCCTGTGCACTAACATGTAAGTATGTATCTACATATGTATAGTTTTATGTATATGCTCTCTCTTGCTATATACACACATTTTTAGCAATATTATTTATTAAACCTCTGCCAGAAAGAAGCCAGCACACGGGAGTAATTCTGCAAATATGCTTGGGGAATCTCTGTTTTAACTCCCACTTAGATTTTTTTGAAAGCGAGAACCTCATTGTGGCTTTCAATTAATCTTTTTTACCTCCTGCGGAAGGTATGAATTTATATAGTAAATTGAAACCTGCTGACAAAGTCTTTAGTCTTAACTTTCTTTTGTAGTCCACAGACTATTCAATCCACAAAGTGAATTAAACTCTCTGAAACTACTATCTTCTATAAACATCAGCTTTCAAGTATTTAAAGAATGGGAAAATTATTTGGTGTAAGCAGCTGCTTTCTGCAAAAATGGGAGTACAATACATTCCAGCCAGCTACCTTTCAGTTAAGCTGCACTGAGCACATCCTTTTTTACCTACAGAGAAAGGTTTGCTCAAGTCCTCTATACCTTGTTCCACAGGAAACAGAGGAAGAGCAAAGATACGGGAAATCTGATTGTTATTCAATTAGCACCAGTGTTTCCCTTCTACAGTCCCTGTTCTACCTGAGGCTTGTCTTGCAGTTCAGGTATAACTGCCCTTCCTTGCTGATTAAGCTTCTTATTACTATCTAACTAGAATGTATTTACTCATATTCAAGTCTGCAACAGAATGCTTTCAAGAACATGACACAAAGATGCTTTGCTTAAGAGTCAGCTTCTCATAGTATTGCTATAAAATTTTTGTGTCTACGCTCATTTACTGTCCAGGTGAACGATACCTGCAATATTTTACCTTGAGCTACTTAATAGTCCAGAGTAGTGATTTCAAGTAAACAAGAAGCCAGAGAGTAGACTCCACTGTAATTATTACACAGAAATCAGAACATCAAGCAACAAGACTAGGTATTAGTGTTTATGCTAGTCTACAATTTCCATCATGCTTGGTTCTAGTTCTGATTTATAGCTTCCGAGGTTGTTGAAATAGACAAGGAAAGTCCAAATAGTGCGGCCAGTTTTCAACTGTGAAAATACAAGAGATGCACTCTTACACCTGTAGCAAAACAGAATGTCAGGCTAAACACCTGCAGCAAAGGAATGTTTTCTACTCATCTACTGGACAGATGAATAGATGCCACACCAGAAAATTCAAAGATTTCTTGTAATTTTCACCAGTGATGCTGTTTAGATTATCACTGTATTCCCCTTCATCTCTTCTTCTTTCCTACCAATTCTTGAGAGTTTGATCTTCTTTGCAATTTATTCCCAGCAGCAATTCTCAATTGCTTTCTTCACTTGTTCCACTTCTCTCTCTAGCATTCTAAGTGGAACAGGACCACTAGAAACTTAGCAAACATATTTTGTTACTGATCTCCACTTCCATTCTGTAGAATTCACATTTCCAGATCAGAAGGCTAAACACAGGAACACCTGCCAAGTTACAGTTAGCTATCTATCTGCAGTTGCAGCTTCCTAAGGCAACTCCCCTCTGAGTAAAAACCATCTAGAATTCTGGAAACTTACAAAGAAGAAAAAAAGACTAAATAATAGGGGAAAGACATATAAAGATACTCCGTAAGTGTCACACTCCTTTTGCAATAAGTATTTTCATAATGGAACTAGGCTACACAGAAGAGGGTTTCATCATTTAAAATGGAAAGCTTTCACCTTTCACTTACAAAAACAGTTTCCTGATAATACATGGCAAACACGAACATAAGCTTTCCAAGACCTGCCTGTGGGTTAGGCTATAGGGTTAATGATTGATACAAATTTAGGAAAAAAGTTTTTAGCATTTTAAAACTTTTTAACGCTTTAAACCATGCTCAGCAGGACATTTAAGATGAAGAACAAAGTCTCACTTCACAGGCAAGAATCAAGTTTTGAGAACTATGCATCCTCCTGATACTTATAAAGTCTGTAGAACATAGAGTTATGACCCTCTGACTGACAGAATCAGCTGATTCAACAGGCTATGATCAGAAAGAGGGGCAGAAAGATGGGTAAACTAACAGCATGGTCTTAACTGCCTCTTAGAAGAGAAGTCTAAAGCCACTTACTATTTGCAAGTTTACTTTGACTTCTTAAACCTTCACCATTCATCATATTTCCAGTTTTAGAAATCTAAACTCTCTAGCCCAGGAGGAACTTTTTGAACTTAGCACTGTTCTAGAAAGGGAACATAAATCCACCCCAACAAATTGGCTGTCATCCTGATGGATGCAGAGATGTTCTAACCAGACTTTTCCAAATATGAACACTCTGCACATGCTAGAAGACTAGCACTCAACATTAGAGGACTGGTGGGGTTTTTTGTAATTAAAAAAGCGGCTGAAAAGCTGTACTTTCACTTCAGAAAACAAATACAAAATTAACTTTCAGTTACACTGCTCTGACAGCTCTACAGAAGGAAGAATCATTAAGTACTCGATATCAAAAACTAAAATGATGAGCCCACTGCTCCACCTTTAGAAATAATCTAGTTAGGGTTTTATACAACACGTATTATGCATGTTTGCCTTGCACTTTAGAGACAATAGCTTTATTTTAATATTTTGATCCAACGTTTCAGCTTTTGACACTTCAATATATTTTTTTTTCCTCAGAAGAGTAATACTATTCTGTTGGATGCTGACGTGATTTTAATACTATGTAAGCTTTATTATGTAAGGCATATACAAGATCATTACAATTCTTAGCTGAAGCTACGTGAATGTAACAAGCACATTAAGCACCTGTAGAAAAGCACGTTCAGTCCTCCTAACTATGGTCTGCTTGCTAACCAGGAAGCTTTGGCACCAAGTTTAAATATAAACCAGTATTAGTAAAGAAAATATAGAATACATAGCCAAGAATACGTGAAATGAGCAAGTGCTTACCTTGACTCTCCACTACTGTTTCTTACGCTTTCTTCATCACTGTGCCCATTCATTGTAAATATTAAGTTTAAAAGTTAAATAAAAATCCACTCAGGTTACAAGGTGGATATCAAGGATCCACTTCTTGATACTCTGTATGTTTTCCAGGTTATGTGTTTGTTCTAGTGTTCTCTGCAGGTATTCAAGATTTCTCCTAAAATACCTAAAATAGTAAAGGAAAACATTGACACAATTTGAAAATATGTTTGCAACTAAAAAGATACCAAAAATAACTTGGTCTTTCACTCACACTGAAAGGGGGCATCATGTTTGATGTCATGTTTTTAATTGAAAAATAGCTTTTTGTGTGTTACCTGCTCATGGATGATCATTTTATTACCATTTTCTTGTCTGGAAAAAAAAAAAATTCTCTCTCCTGATCTCTGAGAAAACCAGAAAAAAAAAAAAATCTCAAGAGAACAAGTCTTTCATTAGTTACACTCAAAAAAAAAAGATGAAAAAACTAAATGAAATACACAAAACTCATGAAAGGAAAGACCTGTCCAGGTTTTTGTTCAACTGCAGTTGGGTCCCAGCATACGGACCATTATGCTTCTTTATGCAACTTTTCATTGATGGTGCTATAAAGATGGCAATTTCTGCTGAACCACTAGCTGCAGAATAGGAAATGTTATGGAAATTACATTCTCTTTAGCACTGCAGGCTAAGAACAGTTTACTATATGTCTGCACTACACCTTGTGGCTTAACTTCTGTCACAGTACTGACTTCAGGACAAAGTACATCTAAGTTTTAAAGAAAAACTGCCTACCTGAACACATAGGTAAATACCATAGATATTAATGTTCTGCTAAGATCTGCTTAGTAAAATGTGTTTCATGCACAAAACATAGTGGAAGCATTTCCACATACACACATAATCCTTACATCCAGTTGTGGGTAGAGGTAGGAAGATAAAGACTGTCCCGTTTAAAACAAGTGTCTCCACTAAATAAAACCAGAAAGATCCCACAGATGGAATGACCATTATTTCACACACAAGAGCATCTTAAATCAGATCACTGCAGTATCCGATGCAGCTGAAGAAAGTTCAGGGTCACGGTAAAGGGACTGCAAGTATAAACTCAGTTATAATCAGATAAAGAGCAGCGCCTCTCAGATTTAGTGGTGTGAAAGCGATTAGGGGCTCGCCTGCTGGCTGCCTGCCCCGAGGTGCTCTCCTCCAATATGCAATCCAAAACTCATCGGGTTGGGGGCGGGGGGAAGCCTAGCTCCGGGAAGGGAAATGCCCCGCGCTCAGGCACCAGCTGATACCCGAGCCACTCCGGCCAGCAAACAAAGACGATGAAGAAGGGGGAAGTAATAGGAAGGAGCCCTGCAACCACGGAGGGTCCGCGAGCGAGGCTGGGGACTCCACGGCGGAGGAGGCGAGTCAGGAGGCTCCCCGCGGCCCGGCCGCGAGGCCGCACTCTGCGCCGCCCGGCAGCAGGCTCCCCGCTGTCTGTCCCCCCGCGCGGACAAACACCCCCTCGCCTCCGCGCCCGGTACCCTCTGGACCCCGCAAAACACCTTGAGACGCGGCCAAATTTTCTCCCTAACACCCGTTTCCTGCTTCGGAGCGATCCTCCCCCGAGACCTGG
The DNA here is from genome assembly GCF_031877795.1 of Strix aluco. Classification (NCBI taxonomy): domain Eukaryota; kingdom Metazoa; phylum Chordata; class Aves; order Strigiformes; family Strigidae; genus Strix; species Strix aluco. The sequence continues at coordinate 57,994,836 of NC_133971.1, read as the reverse complement.
CCGCCCAGACCGCGCTCCCGCGGCCGCTCTCCTTCCGCCCGGCCCCAGGGCGCTCCCGCGGCAGACCGGGCCAGGGCTGCCTCCTGCCCTCGAAGACGGCCCTCCGCTAGCGGAGCGGCCTGCACAGGCGCCACTCCCGGCCAAGGCTCTCTGGCAGCGTCTCCAAGGCCAACACTGCTCTCCAAGCTCGCTTCCCGCGGCGCCCCCCATGGCCAGAGGAGAACCACGGCCGCTCTCCTGCCTCCCGGGTGGCTCGACACTGGCTCCCCCCGCAGGAGCCAACGAGCGCGGCTCAACCCCAGCTACCAGCCTCGGCCCTCGCAGCTCCCTGCCTCCGCTGAAAACAGCGAGTGGGCCCAAGCACCCAGCCCCGCACCGGGCATCCAGCCCCCAACTGGCCGACAGCGGACCCCGCGCCCCATCTCCTCAGCACCGCCCGCCTCCCCCTTCCATTTTAGGCAACCGCACAACTCCCGGACAGCGAGAGAAAAGTCATGGCGGGCCTTTGCCTACCTGCGTGCACCCAGCCCAGCCCGGCCAGTCCTTCCCAGGGCCGCCCCGGCCCAAGACTGCGCTATGCCCCACGGAGAGGTTCGTGCCGCAGCCTAGGGTCGGGGGCTGCTCCCGCGGCCGCGGCGGGGCCTGGGCCGCCGCTCCTCCTGCTGTCCGCTGGCTCCTCACAGCCCCGCCCGGGGGGCTCGCTCGCCGGCTCAAACAATGGGGCCCCGAAACGGACAGGGAGGGGCGCAGGACGAACCAGGGTGGATGCTGCGCCGTTTTGCTCCACCACCGCTTAAGTCCTCCCGACCGCCGCCATCACGCTGCCGTTCCGCTCAGCCTCCCCCTCCCTTGCTCGGATGGAAACCCCGGGCGTGATGTCAGCCCTGCGCCCTGGGACCGACCAGCAGGAGGAGGAGGAGCCACGGCCTGAGGCGACGAGCAGCGCTGCTGGGCCGTTCAGAGCGGGACGGTGAAGGGAGGATGCGTAGCTTGCCGCGCCGCAGGCCGGCGGGGCTGGAGGCAGCGGTTGCCCTGCCTCACTGCCTGCCGCATGGAAGGGGCGCGGAGGCTGGCGCGGCTGCACCTTCAACCCCGTGTGAGGGCGCAGGGTGCGGCCCGGCCCGGCCCGGAGAGGCGCCATGACCCGAGCGGCGCGGCCGCCAGCCTGGTGCGGGCCGCCCGTTACCGTTTTGCCCCGTGTGATTTTTGTATTTGCTCTTGGGTTTTCGGTGTAAAATCACAGGCCGGCGACAAAGATGACAGCGTTTCTTAGTCTAACTACGCAGTGACAGGTGGTACCGCGGTGTATTTAGGAAGGCTTGGCACGCTGCTGCTGGGAGGACGATTGTATCCGTGAGGACTGTCCCCCTGGCTGGGGGTTGGTCGTCTTCCTTCCATTCCAGAACCTAACGCCCGCTTGAGCCGTTTGTTTAAGGTGCCTCGCGTTCGTTATCGGGGGGGGGAACAAAACAAAAACCACCACCCAAACCAAAATAAAACACAAGAAAAAGTAACATAAGTTGTGTGTCCAAATGTTCTCAGGGTAGCAAAGGAAAGTAGTAGCAGTTGAGTGAAAGCGTGTTCTGTAAGCAATACAAGACCACAGCCAAACACTGTTGGAAAGAGAGAGCAACTTACCTGCTTTCTCCCCTTTGGAGGCACATGCGTGCAGTTAGACTCTCACTCTAAAGAAGTGCGAGGTCATTACTGACTTGACATCTGACCTTTGGATATTTATTTCCCCTGCAAGAGGGAAAGAGGTCAAGATCAGCATGAAAACACAGTTTGCTCATGAACGAAGGGAAGCTTGAAGGAATCGGGTCACTGTGTGGGTATACTAGAGGAAGGTGGTTACAGTGGTGGTTACAGCGGCTGTTACAGCAGCTGTCACAGCAGTTCAAGCTTGAAGAGTTGTATTGGCCAAGTATATACTGGTGTATAGCTTACCTCATGGTTGCTCTTCCAGGGTGAGCAAAGCTGGTTGCCTCAGTGCTCAGTGGAGGTGGGCACCCAATGTACCTGCCACCCTTCAGCTGGGTTGCTGGGGTTTCCTGGAGCTGTGCCGTCAGCCCACCAAGGGAGTTGTGAGATTACTGCCACACAGTGACTCACTGTCTGAGGAGCATCAGAGGCTAGACAAGGCATATACACTAGCCCAGCTCTCAAGCACCATATAGGAAAGTACCCCCAAATCTCAGTGGTGGATGGCAGAGAATAATTTTCCCCCCTAGAGTTAAAAAAAATGCACCAGGCATTGCTCAGACAAGAAAACAGCTTCAAAGTTCACTAGAAGGCTGTATTACATTATGTTCCTTATTGAAGCATAGAAGTTTGGCTAAGTTAGTTTAAGGGAGAATATTTTGTTGTGATAGACTAGGACACTGCAAGATCAGTGGACTAAAGATTAAATTCAAGTGTAAAAATGAAAGTAACTTTTAAATTAAGGTAATTAATAACAAAGCACTTTAGCAAGGACAATTCAGACCCTAATGGAAGTATTTGTATTACTGTTTGGGATTTGTTAGTTTTAAGGAAAGAAACAGTGAAAAGCCACTGGCTTGTTCAACCAGAAGGGTTTATGCAGAAATTGTGGACTAAAGCAGTTACCTGCAGCAAGTAGGAGATAAGACCAAGATGATGAGAATTCTGATACATGCTAGGTGTTAGGTGTACAAATGATGTGATTTACATAGATGAAGAATCTGAGTTGCATAGATAACAAAACAAATTTCATTGGGCTTTAGAGCTGGTTGTAAAACTCCCATAGGTCAATATAGATATGTAAACACATAATTTACACCTTCAATATCAATATGATCCACAGATCAGTAAAACCTTTAATAATACAACCATACCTAAATACAAGTAAAAGGAAATAAATGAATTTAGCATCCCTTTCTGTTTACAGAATCTCTCTTACAAACTGCTACACTTTGTCTAGTTGGAGATACATAAAAAATGCTCAGGGAAGAAATGACGTAGGGGAACAAAAAAGAGAAAACAAAATAAATTCCATCAATTCCAGTTGCTTATCTACAGAATACACTCAATTCTTATTAACCATCCAAAAACTAAATGTCAATAAAGAGGGCAGATGTTAGTTAAATTCCTCTATTTCTGCTATCCAACTTCCTCTATTTTTGCTATCCAACTTCCTCTCTTCAAGCTCCTAATTATTCACAGAGATACAGTGACTTCCATCCTTCTCTTTTCTTTGTTGCTCCTCTGTCCTAACCTTCTGTAAGAAATCATTATAGAAAACAGTTTTATTCTGCTAAAAATTATCTTTCCAGGCTGCTGCTTTGAGTAATGTGTATAATTTTGATACATATTGATTTTTAACACATAGTAACATCAACAACAGTAATCAACTTCTATTAACAAATGAAAGTAAAGTAGTATTTCTATAAGGCAAATATATTGGTTTAGCCATTAATACAGGAATTAATGAAACTACCTATTCTTTCAGGAAAAGAATTGAGGGAGAAAGGCCAGTTTTTCCATTTCACATGGCAACTACTACTTTGTCTTTTGCATGGTTAGAGTTACTGATGTTACAGTTTCTATATTTAAATATTGATCACACTGCACATACATGGTTTCCTTTGCACGTTAAGGCCCCAAATCTTCAAACATTTTAAATGTGACCACAGTTCCCTGGCATTTCTCCAAGTGTTTAGGGCCTCTGTTTCATTAATAAGATGGTCATATTCTGCCAGATTGTCTGCACGGTTAGGAAGATATGACTATACTTATATTAAGTATATTTGTAATAGCTTATTTTAGCTATCAAAAATAACTGTGAACACATGACAGAATGAACATTAGCATAAATCAATAATCAGAGTCAGTGCTAGAGAATTTTACCAACAGTACTATCAAGATTATAAAATTGGTCTCACATATGGCTCCATTTGCAGATGCACAGCTCCTCTGTCCTCTTCAGCGTTACATGCAGCCCAGCATATCATTTGTCCTTGGAGAGCTGCCTTGTGGTTGCTAGAAGGTTCTGTCATGGGCAGTGTTGTTTTAGATTAATTAAGCAATACACATATACTTGCACTTGCTATGAATGCCCTTTTGCCAGAAAGACACTTAGTGTACGCTTTACCATAAGCAGTTACTATTGGGTAGTCAGCTATAAACAGTCTTTTTGGGTTTTTTTCCTCCTACGACTTCAACACCAGTAGTTTTCATATCCAAATTAATAAGGTTTAACCTACCTCCTTTCCAATGAGGATCAATCCCTAGCTTTTTTCACAGTTGCATGATTTAGTTAGAGGAATGAGATGTCTTTCTGCTTCCTGCCTGTAGCAGTTGCTAGCCTGTGTGATCACTAATATGAATTGTTTCCTGAACACAGCAGTTAAAAATACTAGCCTACCCTTTCAACCCAGGAGATAACCTCCATTCTCTAAGTCTTCTAAGTATATCCCAAAGTGCTGTTCCTCAGGATGCCCTTTCATTTGTCTTTCATAAATGAAGGTGCCTCACATTTGGTAACCTCACTTGGAGTCACTGCAATAGAAGGAAGGCTTAAGATTCAAGAAGAATACATTTCTGTTTCGGCAGGATATGAATTGAACTCCTAATTACAAAACTTGCAAGCAGTCTACATTTTTAGTTATACTTTGCTTAATAAGCCTTCCTGGCTTCTTCAGTTTCCTTCACCTAGATTCTTTTGGCTGACTTTCTCAGCTGCCCTGGAAATCCCCTTTGAAGGTATGGTTTCATGATGGTTTAAGTTAACTGGAGTTAGAGCTGCTATACCAGCCAAAAACTAGCCCCACTCAAAAATGATTGCTTTCTGACCGCTTCTACTTTCTGAACTAGGTCACCACACAGCTGCACATGCAGTGATCCTTGTGCAGAAAGATAGCAGCAGCAATTGTTACTCAGAGTGGTTAGAAATTGCCACAACAGTATCTGTAGATCTTTCCCCATATCCCTGTGAGATAAGGATTTTCTTTTCACATCAGAACTTGTTTGTATTGCATCTTTCACCCGTTCCTTCTTTTCCAGATGGCATAGTAAAGTATGCACGACATTTCTATCTTAGCAGCATTTCACAGCACAAGTAATACTGACTTCTGTTACACATATCTTTCAGTTTGTATCAAGAGACAAATACATGTGACTCACAACATTTTAAGGACAGCTGGACAAAGCTTTTTGTTATTACAGAAAAGCTGTCACCCATGGTAATAGGCTTTTTTTCTGAAACTGTATTACAGGTTTCTGGCATCTCAGCATGCTTCCATGATGTGGGTGAGAATATTTATTGTGTCTAAGGTGTCACTGATTTACCCCACCCCTACCCCTCCAGCTGTTCTTGAGTTGGATTTGTGCTTGTAGACAAAATATATATAATACATGATCCAAGTTAGGTGCACTGTTATGCAATTAGCATAATCCATTTCAATGTCTATGTTTTCAGGTTATTTACCTTAATATATCTTTTTAATAGTCGTAGTGTTTAATGTTTATCACAGTATCTTATGTTAAAGAAAAGATTTATCACTGTTCCATTCTTAACATTTAGAAGCTCTTCTGACCAAGGAGCTTTTTCCTTTTTAAAGTGGTCAAGCCTTAAGTACTGGATCTAGCAGTCTTTAGTGAGGCAAGATAGACAAGAAATATCTGTAACTTTTAACTATGTTATGTACTGTTTTCTTCCCTTTCTCTTTTCTTCTTTCTAAACAACTTCCCCATCACACTTAGTACTTTGATTTTTCTCCTTCTGCTCTTCAATTAATTCTAAAACATGTCCCAAAGAGCTCAAAACCCGCAATACTAGATATAATACAGCAACAAAGATTTTCTTTCTCCTCAGTAGATATTATATGCAGCAGGCACATCAATATCAATTTATATAGCTAAACCTGTCACTTAAATACTATATCTTTCTTAAACAGATATTACATATTTCTTTCATTTAAATACTACATCTTCTTCACTTCTCCTAACTCTTTTATTTACCACACCCAAAAACCCCTTCTCATTTACTTACTTGGGCTTCATCAACCAGCTGGGTACACAATGATAAAAATTAGGGCGATTAAGATTTAGAAGAAAATGAAAGTGACACTTATTTTATAGAAATTGCTAAAAGAAAAATAAAAGAAAAAGATTAAGTTTTCTGAGGAAAAATCTAGTCTAAATATTTTATCTATTTAACCTGTGGGCCACTTTCAGAACACTCATTAGAAATCAGCTTAGTTTGAATCAGCTACTTGCTGAGGTCTTGTCTTCACATAGAGCTGATCAGAAGTAGTTCACAATAATTTTGTGTGTAGGTATCATAGTAAGATACAAAGTTTTATTAGCTTTAAATGTCATTAATCTGTAGATACTTAAAATGCAGGCAAATTTGTTAACTGCAGTGCATGGAAACTAGAATTAGGGAAGAAAAAAAAATCCTAGTAGCTAGTTAAATAAAATGGCTAAATTTGACCAACTAAGCATAGGTTTTTTAATAATTTATTTATAAAATTCTTAAATTATGCAATCCCTTAGAAAATATGTGAGTACATCAGTAAATGTTTTTCAAGTTAAAACAAAATATAACAACTTCAACTGGTACAAGTTTATACATAAATTTTCTTAAGTATGTGAATGTAATCAAATTGAACAACAAACTGATAATTGAGCAAGTATGATTCAAGGCTTTACCTGCAGCTCATGTATAGTACAATTAAATAAACTTTTTACAATTTTCTGCCTTGTCTGGACACAATATCTGTATGTGATTGGAACATCTGAACAGAAAGTGTATTGACTGAATGTTTTGCTGAAAAGATCAAAGAAGTAATTAAAACAGTGGCATTTAAATGGTTATAACGAGGCTTTAAAGTTAACTCCATCACGACAGCTGAGAAAAGTTCACACTTTTCTTTAGACTACTGTTTTGGTCTGTCTAAATTACCACCGATTTCTTGGAGGCATTAATTCTGTCCAAAAGCAGTAGGACCGTATAGACCTTGGCTGCCTTATAAGCATAGCATCTGTTAGTGTTATCTTCTCAATATTTAGCTAGAGAAAGTGTAAACTTTTCCTTTTTACTCCTTCTTAGTCAATAACCCTTGGTATTTTCAAGATAAAGTCAAACCTGTGACTATTTCCTGCAGAGACAACAATGGACTGCTTTAAACTATCTTCTGGAGTAGGAAAGAGAAATTAATTCCTGGAGACTTGCTTAATCACTGTAAGGACTTATGTGTTTGTGGATAAAAATAATAAATCTAGCATCCAGAGTTAAAGAATAAACTTACAGTAATGATCCTTCAAGCCACAAGTAGTCTTTGTATAAAGAATAGTCAGATGATAGTTACAAATACGGCTATTTTCTTGTTATCATACCATTTTTATAGCATTTTCTTTCAAGTCAGAATGATCATATACATAATAACTCTTTCAGAGGATTTTTAAAATAAATAAGGAACTCTTCTACTGAGAAGAGGAGCTTGTCATGCAGTCAATTCTAGATTTTTCCTTTGTTTACTTGTGCTTTGTAATTCAATAAGGAAAGAAGTAGACTATTTTCTTTTAAATGACTTTGATATCTTTGTTCAGCGGTAATATTGCCAGTCTTTAGTTTCCTGTAGTTTTGAGATGTCTTTAAGGGGAAGGACATTTTCTCATATGAATGTAATATGGATGGCCTTGCTTTGTTATGAACTGATTTATCTTTAGCCTATATTTTCAAGTCTTTCCACTCTGTTTTCAACTGTCTCAGATTGTTCAGCTCATGAAGGTGCAATTACAGCTGTTACTGTAATTATTAAAAGATGCAGCCTTAGCCCATGTCTGTATTAGGAACCTGTTAGCTGTAGGTCTGTGGGTTGTTTGGTTTTGGTTTTTGTTGGTTTTTTTGGGGGGGGGAGAGGGGGGAGGGTTGTTTTCCTTGCTTAGGATGTACAAAAGCAGAGAGGCTAGACATATCAAAGGCAGAGTTCTTGCTGTTTTAATTTGGGAATCTAGTAAAGCCTTCTTTGTTGCTGATGGTAGGAAGTGGTAACAATGACCTCTACTAAATTCTGATTTATAGCTGTCTATCATACATATGTATTCAATTAGTCTACAAGGTAACTTAAAGAAAACTTTTAAAAGCCAAAACAAATACTGTAATTGCCCGGGTGAAATGAACAAGTCCCTGTAAAGATGTATGTTTGAAGTATCCTGCATTTCAACTAGCAGGTTTTTTGGTGCACTACTTGAAGCTGGAGATAAATACAATAAAGCCTGATTTTTAGATAGGCAGGTAACATCAGTGAAGCTTTTATAAATGGACCAGTATCTTTCTAGTATATTGACTGTCAGTTTGAGGATCTGATATTATTTGTTTTCAAATAGTCTCACTTTTGAAGTGATTATATTAACAATTAATTGATTTTATTAAGTGTTCCAAATTTGCTTTCTGGTTCTAATTTTAGTTGAAAGTTATCTCATAAATTAAAAATTAACAAATAAATCATTGCCATATCTAAGTTTTGGCCAAGATCAAAGGAATCAAGAGAAGCTGAAGAAAGGTGGGGAGCAACAGTCAGCTAAATAAAATTAATTTCAGAATATTGTAGTCTCCAAGCCTTACTGAGGCTACTTGGTTTGCATGTGATAATCATCACTGTAAGTAGTCTGCTAATACCTCATCTCTATCTGTACAAATGGGTAGTGCTGTTGTGTTTCTTGGTCCTGTATACCAGAGCAGTTCCAATGTAGGTGGCAAGCCATTGCTGAACAACAGCAGCATCTTCAAACTATGTTTCCACTTGCCACCATTTTTCCTTTAGGACAGGATGTGCTTTCTTGCAATGTTTATTGAGTGCTTCAATTACCTGGAAAAGCATATGTGTTCAGTAGCAGCGTCCAAGACAGGATACAGCTTATTTTGATTCTTGCCTATCACTTTGAAAATCAGTATCTTATTTTATAAGAGCACTTTTGTTTTAAAATCATGCTGTAAAAAACAGAGCTGGCTATTTTTAGAAAAGAAAACGTGATGACATGAGCACAACTGGACATAAGCACACCAGCTAGTAGATACCTTTTTCTTGTTTACAGAATGAGACTAGTGACCTTTGTTGCAGGTTCAAGCTGTACCTGGCAGTCTCCAAGTACCTGAAAGAAGAAAAACAAGTAAGTGTTCTGGGAACAGCTAATTAAGATCTTTAATTCTTCAAACTTGTATCCTATATATCACCATTTCAATCTCTTTTATGTTCCCTGACCTTTCACACTCTTCAACACCTGAAGTTCCTTTACGTGTCCACTAACTGTGCTGTGCTGTGCTGTGGGGCGAGGGAGGGGGAAAGCAGGAGGAGCCTGGCTTTGTCAGATACCAGCTGCTACCAAATACTAGGGGCATGCATTTAGAGCTGTGTTTATAACCGCAGACTGCATATTTTCAGAGCCCCATCACTTCTGATAGACTCGGTTGAACTTGCTAGGTGATTTCAAAAGTTATCACAGAAGAAGGTAGGGAATGAAAAAGTAAATAAAGTTGATGCAACCATGTGGTTTTTTCATTAGGAAGCCCTACTAGAAGAAGAGTGCCAGTAATGTGTGGAAAAGAAACTAGCCAGTCTTTCAAAGACTCTCTCTACTGTCCACTTGCAAAACACTCCTAAAAATCTAAGTTTAAAGTCACTTAAAACATCTCTTGAACAGTAAAAAATGTCAGCTTCTACATGTAGACTTAAGTCATTATAAGTCTGTTTTAGAGAGCTGTTATAATATTTCTAGGGTGCATTGCCTTTTTCAGGGTTTTCAACAGTAAAACCTTACAGGTCTTGTTCATCTGTCTGCTTTCTTGCTTTTCCTGTTAGTGTGCTGGTCTATCATGAACTTCTAGTGGTCTCGTTGATCAGACCTCTCAAATTCAGCTGGCTGGCCAGCTGTCCCCATTGGTAGAGCATCAGCCAGATACACCTGGCAGATGGAGTGCCACAGCAAAAGGCCTGGTACTGGGCAACTGCCAGGGAATATATACCTTTGTTTAATAAACTCTCACCCTAAGGCATTTTCTGTGCTGTAGGCCCTCCTCCATCACCATGTATTACTGGGAACCTGCTTTTCATTTGATAAGCATTATTGTTACATGACCTTATGCATAAAATGCCCATTCTCTGTAATGTCATGGTAGCCTTAGATTTTATAATTCACTGGAAGTTAAGAGGCATAAAGTGACATAACTATATGCCACTATATATAACACTGTATTTACACCTGGAGCTTTTGTTGGCATGGCTATTTCAGTCACAAGCCTCCTCTACTCATAGCCCAACCTGACATAGTTTACACTACAAACATTTACAAATGCTGAGCTTCCCCTCAGCTGAAGAAGACTACTCTTACCCATCAATTTAAAAAAAACCAATATATGTTACACTAGTATAACTATTATACTTGGCCAAAACCTTGAACACTGTGCCTCTCGCATGCTGGAGTTATGTAATTTTCTCACTAGAGCAACTGAAATTATGTATTGCCTTAGACTTGGTCCAAGTTGTATAAAACAGTGGGTTTCTCCCTCTCAGTTGCAGCAGTATAATGGATAGGTCATGCTAGCAGTTATACTGATGAGTAGCCTTTTAGTACTTCAGTACCTTTAGGTGTAAATAAGTTTATAAAAAGTAAGTTTATAATAAGTAACTGAGTGTTTTCAGTGTTTGAGCCTTCAGAGACTAGCTCTGAGAAGAGTGGACAGCTGATTATAATTTGGGCATGCAGAAGTTCAGCTCAAAACTAAGGTTTGTTACTAACCCTACTGCTGACAGAAAAAACAGACCAAAGAAATTGAAGGAATCATATGTGAACTGTTTCTTCCATTTACTAAAGGAAGGATAAACAGGAGCTATGTCTGAAAGAGGTATCATTCTTCGTCACCCCTGTGTGCTGCAATCCTCCTAGCACCAAACAACAACAGCAGGCCCTTCTCATGGGGTCCCGGCCTTCTTCGGGTGCAGTCAGCTGGGTCAGCATAGATGCCCACAGGCTGTAAATCAGGATCTGCTCCAACATAGACCTTCATGGATGGCAGGGTGGGGCGACTCTGCTGTTTCACTAAGGGACACAGGGGAGTCTCTGTTCCAGCGCATCTTCCCCCCCTTCCTCCGCTTTCCTTCTGTTGTTCGAAAAGCAGATTTGTTGCCCAGTGTGCAACAGGTCAATAACCACATGCTCAGGAGAGACATTGCTGTTTTGCTGATTAAGGATACCAATTAAACTCAGACACCAGAGTGAAAAGAGTAGGTATATTTTACTAGTGATAACTAAATAATGTAACAGAGTAATACAGAAAACATGCAGTAAGAAAAGAACATGCACCTAAAGCAACAAATAGGAAAATTACCCTGTGGTAATGCATCAAATCATTACTACATGAGAGGGAGAATAGTGATTAAGAAAGATACATCACCACTTGCATATGTTACCATCATCCAGATCTGCAGACACTGGGGAGCCCTGGTTACAGTGAGGATTTGGAGAGCCTGTCCTGGCAAGTGGGAAGTCCTACGCGATGCGTCCATCCGTAGGTGAGGCATCCAAAGTTGCTGCAAGTGGGTTCAGCCTTATGTATTAGAGATCGGCAAGCCAGAATAGCTGGCACCTTTGTTTTGAGCGGAAAATTTCTGGTTTCATTCTCCTGTTGGATCCCACCAAAATCCTGGCCAGGGCTCAGGGCGGGGAGACCAAGGGAGTTTCTAACAAGGCCAAATACGCGGGTTCTCAGCCTTGAACAAGGCTAAACAATGGAAGCTGGATACATTCTCTCAGCATTTCATCCTCACTAGTGATTATATTCTGTCTAAGCTGCATCTTTCACTAGTGAGCTTACATACTTTGTTAATGATTACATACTGAGTTAGAAGCTTCAGCTCTGGGCCTGTTGTTCAGGCTTCAGTACTTCAACACTTTAGCAGTTTTTACATCAGCATAAGTGGGTTGTTATAACTTAGTACAATACCTACTAGTACAATGGTTATCAGTTATAAAATATACAGGATTCATCTATAGGTCAACTCTGGCTTGGGCCTGTTGTCCAAGCCTTAGCACTTCAATTGCTTATTTAGTTTAGGGTTGTGCAATCCTAGGTGCTTGGTGGTTTCCTACAAATCAAGCACACCAACGAGACTTTTTGTGCTATATTTATACATAAAACTTATAGACTTAGTAATTTTCCAAGTCCATTCTCTCTATGATGATTGTTTAGTAATTTACATACAATTGTAATACTGCTGACTCAATACTTCTACTATATGCATGCTCAGGGTCTTCACCTGGGCAAGGGTCTTCTTGACCTATAGGCATGATTTTTAGTATTATAATGAGAGTAGTTCAGCTAAGGATACATGGACCTTGACTTTGCTTGCCAAGTAGGCAATGTATCCTCTTCAAGGTCTAATTGCTCTGGGATGTCCTTGCTCAAAGGCGGCTATCTACTTGTTCTTCTGATTAGGGATGCCTTTGGCTTTTACATACACAAAGAATGTCTTTCTTGACCTAAGCATAATATTGCTACTCGTTCTAAAAGTTTAACCTTCAGCACTTCCGCTGACCTTGGCGTTAAGCACAGATGTTCTCTTCACAACTCCTCCTCACAACTCCCCCTCCTCCTCCCAGGTTCCATATCTTAAATATGTTATCACAGAGGCCCAGCTAATTGGCTCAGCCTCAGTGCAAAGGTGGGTCCAACTTGGAGCCAGGAGGAACTTCAAGAAGCTTCTTACAGGGAATCACTGCTGTAGCTTCCTCCCCTGCTACCAAAACCCCCCACCACTCACTCAAATGAGGACACCACCTTTCCCCCACCCTCCTGCTTTTTCACAGACTCAACTTCACTCCTTCATTCCCGACTCCTCTACTTCTTCCACCTGAGCTGCACAGGGGTATGGAGAATAAGAGCTGGGATCAGTCCATAACAGTTCCTCTCTGCCACTCCTCCCTTCTCACAGTCTTCACCTGCTCCAGGGTGGGTCCTCCCCAGGGAAAAGAGTCTGTCACAAACTGCTCTAACATGAGTTATCCATGGTTCACAGTTCCTCAGGAGAAGCCTGCTCCAGCATGGGCTATCCATGGGCTGCAGGGGACTAACACTTCCACTGAGGTCTCTCCCACAGGGTGTAGGGGAATCTCTGCTCCAGTGCCTGGAGCACCTCCTCCCCTCCTTCACTGGTACTTGTGAGCAGGGCTGTTTCACATATTTTTCACTCCTCTTTCAACTGTTATGCAGGATTTTTTACCATTTCTTAAATAAATTTTCCTAGAGGCAGCATCATCTTGCATGAGAGCCTCAGCTGTGCCTTGCCATGGGTCCATTGAAGCCAGCTGGAACCAGCTGTGGCCCCAGCCTCTCCTCACAGAGGCCACTCTTGCAGTCCACCCAGCTACCAAAATGTCACCTGTTAGACCCAATACACTAGGATATTGAGTCACTCTCACCGTAACTGGAACTCCAGTATCTCCGAAAGGTTTCATATTGTACTCCTACTTGAGCTACTCAGACTGTTTGAGAGCTGGTACTCCAAAATTCTGAGTAAGAAGTTTTTTCTGGTGGCTGATGGTAGCTGGACACGCATCAGGGTAATAGCGGCACTCATGAGTGTGTAGTATTTGTTCTAGGACCAGATAGTCCATCCAAGCACAGCTCAGGAGATGCACCTGTGGACTGATTTTTGTCCCATGGAGGGCCATGAATTATACATGCACCAAGATGTGGGTTATGCAACAGAGATTTAGCAATTAACTCTTCCTTCTGATGGCTCTAACAATGTCATTTGCCGAGATGCTCCTCCATTTCCTGAGGAAGTCCTAGTAAATTGCTAGCTGTGTGGCAAGACTTCGAGGGATCTGTTGACTGGAAATAAGAACAATGTATTATATTGCAGGAAGTTGTGCTCTTATATCCTTGCATTTATATGTGTAAAATGTAAAAAGCTGTGTAGCAGCAGAAAGTAGGATGTACAGAGCTGGCTGTGAGCACAAGCTATGCCCTGCTTATCTTTCCATGAGAGGAGGCTGGGAAGAACTGACCCCTCCACAACTAACAAAACCTCCCATCCTTCTTTAAGGCATACAAGATCTGGAGGGAACTGGCAAAAGGTTTCAACCTGTTTCAAACCTGAATAAGACTCAGTGTTTGAAGTTTAAAACAGTCTCCCAAAAGGGGTAGCAGTAAGGAACCGGGAACAATGTATTTTTTTACATATGTTGGTAAAGTTGGACATGTGCTTGCTTTTAGCATGATATTCAAGACAACAATGTGAGTAAACTTATGTGTTGGGATGGTGGCAAATCAGATCCTGGATTTTTCAAATATGGCATGCAAAATTACCGGACATCTTGTCTAAGTTTCTGCAGTATGGCTCTCCAGATGCAGAACAGAAGTAAAAGCATTGCTGCACCTCAGAGAGGTTTCGTTAAGCTTAATAAATTATTATGAAATAAGAAGATGCAATAGTATTGTTTGTTAAAGAAAAGCCTCAGAGGAAATTAATACCTTCATATTCATGATGAGTGCATTCAGCCATTCTGTGTTTTCAAATGGAGAATATTCAGTGATATGGATATGAAAAATTCCTCTGCATATTGGGTAAAGCTGCAGTTTTGTGTCATTTCAATGTGTGACTGTCTTGAATTTAATGAAACTGTCAACTTAAAATTTAGAAAGTCTCAGATCAAGTATATATGGACAGTGTTAATCCAGTCTTTTAGTTGGGAAATACATATACAAATACATGAATTAGAAATCCTACTGCAAAAATACATCTGCAATTTTTGGAATATCTATTTTAAAAAGAAAAAAACCCAAACCTCAAAACTTTGTTATTGAAGTAAATTATTTTATTTTTATTTATTTTTTTTAGATTGAAGACATGGGGAATACAATAATATGACCAAATTAGTGAAACATTTAAAATAAACAATTATTGTTCAATTTGTTAATTCTCCTGATCTTTAGCTATAGTATATGGTATCATGATGATTCTCACTATTATTAGATATAAAAAATATGTTCATGTTAAATGACAAACCTCAATTCAGCTGTTCCCGCAAAATGCTGCTTTAAAATTTTTTTGTGATTGAAGATGCTTTCCTACACAAGAAATTCTACCACATCTTTCTATACACACAGACTTGTAATACATAGACTCTGCTTTCCCCTCTCTCCAACTTTTAGATGTCAAAAGTTTGTTTAAAAAAAAATATTGGATTATTGACTTTGGAATAGACAAAGTACTGAGTTTTAATGGAAGAAAAGAAAAAGAAAGTCTTAGATCAGGATAAAACAGCAATTTCTGGTTTAAAAGTCCAGGAAATGTAAGACCAATAGTGCTCTTGACTTTTGACCTTGACTTTGTCTATAAATACCAGACAGGAAAATATTTTTGAATATTAAATATCATGATTGTATAGAATAAGAACCATCAGTTTATTTTAATTTCATATGGTATACCAAGCAGTTTGATAAATCATTTAAAATATATGCTGACATTAAGGAAGTACATGCATGCGTATTCAAAGGGAGAAAACTATTTACTTATTCTGTATATTATTCCTGAGCTCCAAAAATGACATAAATGTTAAGACTAGTGAGGAAGACAGAATGCCTCAAGATATAAAGAGAAGTATGTGCATTTGCCTTGCTTTGGTACTCTCTGTTACTATGAAAAAATTCCAGGGTTGCATTTATGAGAGTGGGAAGATAAATAGTGATTGTGAATTGCTTGAAATCACACAGCTGTGTGAGACAGATCTGGCAATTAAGTAAAATTTTCTTAGATACAAGAATAGAGATGGATTATGCTTAATGAGATATATCCTGTGGTGGACAGCAGAGATTTACCCTCAAAATTATGTAATTGAGGATTTCTCATAATGATTTTTAAAATAATGTCTATTTAAAAAAAATTTTTGCTTGGTATATTACAGCCATGTGAGATAAGTCAAACCTGAAAAAAGCTTCTTACAACTGATGATTCCAAAATATGAATTCTCCTGTTGGAAAACGAAGATTCTGTTTTATAACAAGCAAACCAAGGAATTGAACTAACTTATATAAATGTTTATGTATAAATAAATAAATATGTCTTAGTTATTCTTTTCCTAGGTCTTTTCATGGCATCTTTCTTTGCACTATAGACTATACTAAGTTCTATGGTTTGTACTATCCTGCTGGTTGTTCTTAAGAAGAAAACAGGAACATTATAGTGGCTAACATTACCCAACATCAAAAAAAATAAATCCATTGTGCAGCAGTCCCACCCTGGGAAGCTATCAGTAAATGAAGAATAATACTTCTTCCCTTAGGGAATCTTGATTGTAGCTGTTTTGCAAAAGTCTGTGTTCAGTGCATTCTAGTATTTATGTGTGCAATCTGAGATGCAGTTGTTCATCTATAAAATGTCAAAGTGTGGATTCATTGCATTAGTAAAAATTAGTAATTAGCAATATTTGAAATGAAAACTCAAAATTCTTTAATGCAATAAATTTTATTTGATTAGTAGCCTTCCTTATTTCTTCTTGAAGTAACCTGTTCTTCAGTGGAAATTCTACTTGGAAACTAATTTCATGTAGCTTCTCTGTGTTTTAAAACTATTTTTCAAACATGTAACTACTGATTTTCAGTTTACAAAGTAATGAGGGTTTAATTTTGTATGAAATAGTATGTGTTATGCAAAATTAGTAAAATTCAGGGACAAAAGCACATAGTTTACAACTGTTATGAAACAAACTCTAGAAAACCATAGGTGGAACAATCAGCATTTATCAAAACTATAACCATGGATGTTCTCCAGTGACAGTGTAACTTTTATTAACTATGGAATGTATACAGTTCTGTAAACTTGAAATAGTTTACACTAGCAAAGTATCTGCACTATTTTATTTGATAATAGCTAATAGTTTATAACTATAGTACTGTGGTGGTGGTCGTCTTTGGTGTGTATAATCCTCTTTTTTACTTTGACTCTCACGTTTCAGCTGCATTCTTTCCTCTGAGCTATGCACTGTTCTTACTGTGTTGGAACAACTTAAAAATTTCATGCTAAGATTATGGTTTTGACCAGTTAAACATGTGTGAGGTGTTTAACAATATCTGACACACCGAATTACCACACATATTAAAGTAAAACTAAATTTGTAATATTGTTGCAACAGTTAATGCTCAGTGACCAACTAACATCTTTCTGAACAGAGTTGTTGAAAAGTGACTCATTGTCATCAAACCATTACTTTCATATAATGGGAGTATTTTTTGTAATAGTTTTTACATATGGTGTTTTCAAAATTGGTAAATTACAATGTAAGATACTACTGGTACTTGAACTTTTTTTCAAACTAAATGTAGTAATTGGGGAAAATCGTGTTCTAACATGTTCTTATGTTTGTATTCTGAAACTTGATTTTGTCCCATTTGTTACTGTGCAGTACGTAGAGCACCAGTGAGAAACCCAGCCAGACCCATTTGAATTATTTAATTGAATCTTCAGTATTCTTTTAAAGTGTAAGTTAGTTTTACATATCTTTATAGTCTTTTAATCTTTATAGTGCTGAAGTAGTCATAAATGACTTGTAATAGCCCACAGATGCTGTTCTATAGAAGGTACTTATTATATTAAACTAATATGTAGGTCCACTGATTCTAAACCACTGCTGATGACTTGCCTTTTAGTTTTTTGATTTGTTTGTTTGTTTGGTTTTTTTAACTTGAGTGATTTGGGTACTATTACATTAAATCAAAAACTGCAAGATCTTATTCCCTTCTAAAACAATGAACTCTGCAGATAATTAAGAAATTAAAGCATAATAATGAAACTAAAAATCAAGACCATCACCCTACATCTTTCATTGTTGATCTTTTTGGTACTTAGTACAATAAAGGAGATACTAGAAAGGGACAGAGAAATGGGCAGATTGATCACTAATTGGAAAAAATTTCGATTTTAGAAAATGCATCAAGACAATTAATCCTTGGTGATATATGAAGAATTTCATTATGTTTTATGTTCTTTAGAAGTTCTGCAATAGAGGGAGGAATTTCACTGTAATGCTTTGAAACATCATTTGACATAAACCCATGCCAAAACAGAGGTTTTTTTAGGAGCAGTCATCAATCATCCTACTTGAATGTAAGATATCTCACTGTTTTTTTCATTTAAAAATTGTGATAGTGAAAGGTGTTACTTATGGTGAAACATAGGATCCAAAACTGGTAGTGTCACCAAAACGGGATAAAAGAACTTACCAACACCAATGTGATCTAGATAAGCAGACACTCCTTTATTAACAGCTGGGTGTGCAGGGTAGTCGTCTCACCAACAACACACACCTAAGTCGTGTAACATGCTGATTATATTGGATACAGTAATACATATTAATCAAGTTCTCATACATAAACATGTTAACTCCTATAACTCATTTTCTTATTCCCACCTCTTTCTAGTCATCTGCACTTGAGTCCGGAAATGAGTTGGAGGGCTGCTTTTGTGACCACCACAGACTACTGACCTAAAAGAAAAACCTCCAGTGCCCTTGGCTCAAGGACTTTGACTGACATTGCAATTTTAACATGCTTCGAGGCCCTTTCACAATACAGCTTTTAAAACACCTGGTCTACAGGGCAATAAATCATCCTCAGTAAACAGGCTAACAATGGTACCTCGTCTAGCAGTGTAACTGTTTTTATGGTTACTTTAAACAACATCTCTATGACTACTTAAAACATTACACCACTATCTTTTATAAAACCTGATATTTCTGTGAGATTCCATTTAATTGATTAGTCCTAATCATTCCTTATCAAAATCACCAAAAATCATCAACTCAAATTAATAACAAATCAGTAACAGTAGCTCCGGTGTGGAAATCTTAGAGCAAGGATATTCCCTAAAATCTCTAAATTAAACACAATTTCAGTCAAAAGTTCAGCTTAAAATTTTTCTTTTGCTGCTGTAACTGAAGTATAAGGGCTTTTATAAAGTACACTTTTGTAATAATAAACTGTGAGTACAGGTGAAGTAGTAAATGTGGTTTTGGGGGACTAAGCAACTTTGTATGTGTAAATTCAACAGAGCTATCAAAAATTGTTGAAACCATGAAAATTGGAACTTCTCAGTGTCTACCTGAGGAAACAAAATGTTTTTGTAACATTTAAAATCCTAGATTAAAATGTGTAGTTCCAAGAAATGTTGGAAATCAAAGTCAGACTCAACAAGAATTTTCACATTTACCAGCTACTAAAACCTATGAAATTGTTGCTGGTTTATCCATACTGAATTTATTACTTAACAATTCTTTTAAAAATAGAATAAAAGACGGATAAAATGCTTTTCTGAATAATTAATTTATTTCTTCCAAGAAAATGTGAGGATGCTGCATATTCTTTTGATCTAAAAAATAAGTACACCCTGTCACCTCCCAGTATGATAATAAATTTTCACTTCCTGAACATGTCATTCTTTAGTTCCTGCCACTTGAGTTGATATGCCTTTGGTAAACTCTCTCTAACCTCTCCCAATCCCTCCCCAAGTTAAGAGGCATGAAAGCAAATTTGAGTAGTAAAGCTTTCTTCCTAAGAGATTTGAATGAGAGCAAATGGTTTTCACCATATTAGAAATCTTGTATTAAATATCAGCTGGTGCAGAATCTGGTGTAATTTTAATTGCAAATCAAAATAATGCTATAAAAATATAAAAGCTTGAAAATAATGGGAATAATGTGACCTTCAGAACAGATTTAGTATTGAGATAATACAGCCTTCTATTAAGCAAAACCAGCTTAATTGTCTTAAACCGTCTTTCCTGTAAGTCATCAGCAACATCCCTATGTAGCTTTTTTAAGGCATTTGTTAATCAAGTAACCCAATATTTACAGTGGGCAGCCATAAGCCCTGGTGAATGTTTTAGAATCATTGCATACACTATTTACGCCAAGGTAGAAATTTAACTGTCTTCAGTAGGCTTATGTGAACTGCATCAAACAGGCTCATGAGCTATGAATGACCTCTTATGTCCTGTCTTGCATGATCTTTGAGTAATTTCCTATATATAAATTTATTTGGCAGAATGCATGGTTCTGACTTGTGAATACTTACTACAGGTGCAGGGAACAGAGGTCTTCCCAGATGCAAGGTAATAAATATGAACAAGTGCTTTACCTTTATTAAAATTATTTATGGGCAAAGTTTACTGCTGAATTAAAGTACAGAGTTGCTAATGTGGTAGAGGACCTTTTGTTTCCTTATTCCTCGTTACTTCATATCATGCTTGAAAAGTCTCAAACTTTTTAAGATGTAATTCTAGATACAATTCTAAGAACTGTATAAGAAATTCAACACTTATTTTTTACTTGAAGGCTTATGCCAGAGTTTGTAGTTTTATGTACCTGGGAATACACGCTGACCTATGAATGAGGTTCAAAATATGGGTTTATCAAAATGGCTTGTTATTTTATACAGCTGTTAGAAATAACACAAGTGTAATGTTTTTCAATAGGTTTGTAATATTTTACTTCAATTCTGTTTAAGTGACAGCTTAGTGACAACTTTCTTTAAACACATGATCAAAGGAAATTTTTTTTTAAAGAAGACACTTATGAATTGATTGAAAATCTAGAAGTGACCAGCAGTGTCTAACTGTCAATTTAATAACTGAAACAATTGTTGCATTGCAGGCTTTAAGCAAAAAGAGCTACTTAGGCCAAATTCTAAATTTTGAGGTATGTTCTTCCTGAAGTTTTAATAACGGCAATCAATGACAATTAGGCTGTTATGACAGGTCACAGAATTTCGCATGGAGTGTAGTTCCATGTCTGAAAGGGAATAGGGGATCTTTTCTGATGCATTCTTATGATGTATCCCGAATAATGAAATATCTTGCTGTCCTTAAGTTATTTGCTCGTGTTCTTCTAAATGTCATGTATGAGTATTTTTACTAACATATCCAATATTGCTGTATAAAGTTGATCTGTTAAAACAGGGAGAAAATGGTTCAAATTTCAGAGAGATCATCTTTAATAAATAGTTCATTATATATCCTTTTAGGTGGAGGAGTACTAAACATGACATTAATTGTGGTTTATAGGTTTTTAGCTATGACAACTTGTCTTGCAAAAAGATACTTTGAAGGTAGACGTTTTATTAGGGTGCTAACAGACAGAGGGTCAAAAGCAGAAGTGTGCCAATGTTCACTAATTACTTGCCAGTGTCAAACTGGGATCGACTTTCCTAAGTCAGTGGATTTACACCAGTCCTCTCATACTGTGAGTGTGCCTAGTGTCCTCTGCAACAGCCAGAAAAGTTTCTGACAGGAAAGCAGCAGTCTCTTCAGCTGTCATCCAGGAGAGTGCTTTTTGAGGTGAACCCTTCTTGTGTCCTAGCAAAAGAATGATACAAGTGATGATTTGAAATGAAGTTACAATGGCTAGAAGTTTGATAGCTGGGTTTAGAAGGAATATTTAGAAATAGCTGCCTATATAGTTTCTTTAAGAAAAGGCGGAGAAGCAAATGTATTATGGCCTATATATACTCAAGGGAAGGATTTCTGATAATAGCCAGCTTTAGATTCACTTGGAGGTAAAGAAGCATTTTGAAATCTGAAATTAGACATGCAGATTAGAAATAGGATATCTTTTTGACAGCAATTGGAACATAGTATAAAGGGATCACATAAAGATTCCTGATGTATGTCTACATATGTGCAAGGTGCCTCACTTGCAAATGTCCTAGATTCAGACACATGACAAACTTAATGCAGAAACTGTTGGTTACAGAGTTTTGGTCTGTATGGCATAAAATTTCAGATTAGATTCTCAGAATGGTTCCTTACTGATCTTAAATGTCTGTGTTTCAGTATTTTAGCACCTCCAAGGCAGATGGGTTTCTGTATGATTTATTATTTATGGGTGCCAAAGTTTGACTCTGAAGTGACTTGCTTCACTAACTAGAAATTCCACCATTTTCTTCATTACTCTTTCTGCTTCATTATTGATCAAAAACGGATTTCCTCCAGTGGTTACACATAGTTTGCCTTCCCTTGCTTTTAGGTCATCATGAGCTGATTGCTGTCCTCCATTTTGAAGATCACATCATTAATTTTTCTGATTGTTTTCTTCTGTGTAGTGGTGTTTGGGTGGAGCAGGGAGTATATACAGAAGCACTAGAGTCTGTTCCCATGGTTAGAGATGCTATTTGTGGTAATACAAATATAATATAAATTTGTTTTTATGATTTATTACCAAATGCTCTGAAGTTAGCTTGGAGGGGTTTAAAACATCTTACCTATGTGAGTGTTTCTCTCATTCACTATTAATATTTTTTATTTTATTATTACTTCATTGGTGTAAGAATATAATTGTTCTGATTTATGACAGTAACAATATCTACAAACAAGAGAACAGATGTTTGTTTCACATGCTGTGGTACTCTCATGTCACTCCCGAGTATTCCAACCTATTTGACCCTATCATAGTAGTAGTTGTAGTCATAAGGGAATTCCTGTTTTGGTTTCCTTAGGTTGTGGTTATGCAGAGAAAAATCATCTTAAGGATTGCAAAAATTTCAGAATGGATTTGCTAACAGAGAAAACTCTGTGATTACTGCTGCTCTTCCTTTCTATAGCTGAAGTCTTCAGAAGTACAGAAGGCTGACTGCTGATCTCCATACAGCTTTACTCAAAGCAGTTGTTAACTAGGGTTTAAACCAAGGTTTATATGAGACATATTGGGCTATTTACATATGTTTGCTAGAACAGTGGATGATATTATTTTTATGAGGAAAGTTGCTTTAATGTCTACCAGTTGATTTCATAAAGATAACACAGCAAAAGTTAAAAAGTGATGTGCTGATTTCTGTTTTAGCAGGTGATGTGTGAATGCATAATATTTTAAACAGCTTTCCCATTGCTAGTGTTCACTACTGAACATTGGTTCTTACCTTGAGATGTACATAAACCTAGCAATTATTCCTGATATTACTAATTTGAAAGTATTTAGTGCCCCAAACCCACTAAGAAATGGAAAGTCTGCAAGATGATCCATGGACTGAATAATGGTAAAACAGGTGTTTCTTGCTATTTGGAATAATTTGTCATCAATCATAGAACACATAAGAAGTTGAACACAAGCAGATACATTTGATATAAAGATGTGTTGACACCGGCCAGCAACTAAGCACCCAGCCAGCCACTCACTCTTCTGCCTACCTCTTCCCTCTCTCCAGTGGGATGGAGTACAAAACTGGGAAAGCAGAAGCAAGAAGTTATGCATTGAGATAACTACAGTTTAGTAAATGATGAAAAGAGGGAAAAAAGAACAAGTGACACAAAGGCACTTGCCTTCTTTAAACAGCACATCAATGCCCAGTTTATCTCTGAGCATTGGCTACTTTAGAAAGACTGCACACCCAGTTTTTACTGTTGAGCAGGTCATTATAAGGCACGAAGTTTCCATTTGGTCAGTTTGGGTCAGCTGCCCTGGCTGTGCGTCTTCCCAAGCTCTTGCTCACCTGTGGCCTACTCCCTGTGGGGTCAGAGTGAGTAACAGAGAAGACCTTGACTGTGCAAGCACTGTTCAGGAATAGCCAAAACACTGGTGTGTTATCAATGCTGTTTTGGTCACAGATACAGAGTACAGCACCATAGGGGCTGCTATAAAGAAATTTAACTCTATGCCAGCCAGAGCCAGTACAAGTATACATTCACCCCCAAGTGATGTTTTAAGGCTATAATACATAACTCTGTTACTATGATGCAACTTATTAAACAGTCTTAACATCTTTACTGCTTACCTGGTACTTCCTATTTTATGTACACACAGAGCTTTATTAGATCTCTGAAGTGCTTTCAAGCACAGTTCTATTATGCGAAGTAAGTTACAGTTTCTGTACAGTTCACATAGACAACTTCCTTTGAAATTATCCCCAGCTGCAATGTGTTTATACTGAGTCTTAAGCAGTGTGAAGGTGAGTGATTGAGGAGACAATGCTTTTACTGTTTTGCCTTAGAGAGATATTCTAGACAAGGAAAATGTATAAACAACAGAGACATTTAGAAAGTGCTCTTAACTTCTCCCAGTGGAAGGACTAGAACGACTGTCACAAATTGTTATGGTAGAGGAGCTGAAGCTGGCACTAATAGTTACTTAATATGCAGACACTGATTATGGATTCACGATCCAACATTGTCCAGGTCTGAAAACTGAAGGGGTTTTAGATACTGAAACAAATGTTATGTATTTGGGTTTTTTTGTGCTATGATTAGAATTGGATGACTTTTAAAAATAATAATGATGCCTGCCTTAACTCCTGTTACCTGTAGGAAATTTGCATTTTTACATCCAAATTATTTACAGAATTTCTTGAAACTAGCTTAAAATCTTATCACAACCTTGCAAATATGTGACTGTAAGTTCAAAGCACAAATGCAGTGCAATTTAGACATCAAAGTCTGCTTTCAGTTTTTGAGGAACTCTAACTTAATTTAAATTACCTTAGTTATGACTATTCTGCCCATCTGCTAGCAAATCTATGAGAGTACTTCCCCTGGTAAAGATAATTACTTTCCCTATTCTCTTGTATTTTTTTTACCCTCCCGGACAATGAGATTAGCTAAAAGGAAAAACTTATTTAGGTAAAAAAAAATTGAAATTGACTAAAAAAGGAAAGAACACTCTAGTAAGGAACATCTAGAAGATATTTTGATGTGGGCAATTAACATTTGCCCTCAACACAGCATGGTAATTTTCTTCTTTATTAGAAAACAAGACGTTGCTTTCAAGATTAATCAGTGCTGAGATTCTATCTTCTTTTTTCTTTTTTCTAATGTTTCTTATGTCCCTTTCATACAGTAAATCATTTGAAGAAGTGCATGGTGCTGTATACATTACTGTTGATCTGAGCTGTTCTTAGTCCTAGACAAATTATAGCTAAGAGCCAAAACCAAATAGGAAACAGAAGAACATAGCAATCTAGGTAACAAATGAAAACTCTCCTGTGTCAAATATTTTTAGAGCGATAAAGAGGATTTTATAGCTAAGAAAAAGTAAATTTTATTTTCTGTAACTTAAAGGCCTTAGTATTCTGAAGTTATCAAGGAAAAAAAAAAAAAAAGAAAAACCTGAAGAAACACACAAACTCTCTAGTCCCCAAATCCAATTCTTTCCATCTCTGTATGAAATATTTGCCAAACATACAATTTAGTATTGCAACATCAGTACAATCATCATGGATCCATATGAAAACAATTTTTAACTTTTTCACACTATCCAAATGATGGAGAAAATCAGTTATTCAGCCTAAAGGCACATTTGAACATTCTCCTTGTTACATTTAAAATTAATACTATGTTACCTAGCTGTAATCTTGTGTACATTGTTAAGTCAGGTTTGGTTCTGTAGTTTCGTGTATGTCTGCTTGGTGAATACTGCCTTTGGGTTACTATAAAATGTACATCTCAGCCAAGCTGCACTAACACTTCAGCATGGCTGATCCTGTTTTAAAATTTCTCATCTGCTCTGAGGTTCTGTACAAAATCTTTATGTGAGAAGGAATGCAAATGCTGAATGAGGGAAGACTTACCTAACTCTTAGTTATACTCTTCTTGACACCCCTTTTCTTCCATATAATCACTATCCCTGCTTTGCCTTGGCTCCTCAGAGAAACTGAGTCTCAAATACACATATCCAATAACAAGTGTTAGCAATGCGCTATAAAGGTAGCATGGGTTCCAGATTATCCTCTCACTGAAAACAGTGACACTGAGACAGCTGTGTTCTGAGCGTGAATTAGTAAGATAATTAGATGTAAAGTAACTTCTTATTTGTACTAAGATGCAAATACATAACTTGGTGCTATATACCAAGACTTTAAGTTCAGCTGACTAAATTCCTGTAAACTTGTACCAGCAGGACTAAGCCAGTATCTTTTTCATTTACTCCTTTTTATCCAATAATAATAATAGTAATAGTAATAATAATAATAATGATAACAACAACAACAATAATAATATAATGGCAACAACAATAACAATAAAACAACAATAACGATGACAACAATAAAACAACAAAACAACACACCACCATCACCACTAATAATAATAATAATAAAATATAATGAATAAATAACAACAGCAGCAGCAGCAGCAACAACAACAACAACAACAAGAACAAAACAACAACAACAATAATAATAATCCGGAAGTATCACGTTTAACTTTACCACAGTAACTGTAAGGTAGAACTGGATTGAAAATTTTGGAATTATTGGTACTTAAAACGACATATTTAGAGATTTTGGCTCCCTCTAGTGAAAAAGTGACTAAACATTCAAGTGATGCGTTGGCTCGCCCATTCAGGCATGAAAAGGAAAATCGTTCCAGGACATTTGATTAATGCATTGTAGCAGCTCGATCTGCTGCTACACAAGGTCATCAGTGCAGGACTTTGCTGACATAAGTGTCAGTACTAGATGATCTTTGTTAAACTATAAAGACGTGTCTTTCTAAATTTTCTTGTCTTTATTTTTTTAAATTTCTGTACAAATAATGGAATGAAAGGCTGCTTTTAAGCACTTGATTGAGAGTTTATCATTTTTAAGAAAATTTTTAACAGCTACTCCTTTTGTGTTAAAGTACTTGTGAATTCTCAAAATAATAAAAAATGGAGAGAAAAGAATTAGGTGGAGTGTGGAAAAGAAGGCAGAACTAAAAAAAAGATACACTTCCGGATAGAAGTGCACTCTGGGTACACCTGTTCTTCTGTTTCTCATTGTCCTTAAAGAAACTTTTTCCCTTTCCCTTTCCCTTTCCCTTTCCCTTTCCCTTTCCCTTTCCCTTTCCCTTTCCCTTTCCCTTTCCCTTTCCCTTTCCCTTTCCCTTTCCTTTTTCTTCCCTTTTCCTCTTCCCTTCCCCCTTTTTTTTGATTGTATATAATAGTTGTTGAGAGTAGTATACAACAGAACAAAGTTGAAAATTAAACTCAAATTTGATGATTTCATTGTAGTCAGTGATTATAAACATGCAAGAAAAAACTTGTTCTGACAGGTGAGATTATTCACAATTAATAGAGATCAGTGAAGGTGATGAAATCTTTGTGTATCATACTGAAGCTAGATTGTAAATCATTCAGTAAATACTATGGTGTATTTTAAACAAATTAAGCCTATTCTGATGTGCTTTATGTAGGCTGGTATTGTAATGATTTGTAATAATATTTAGAGGTTTAGTAAAGCAACTTGCCCAAGAGCCCAAGATCCTTAATTTCCTGCTAAACATTACAGAAATGCAAATTAATTTTTCTCTATTGTTTCTAAGATGCGGTGGTGAGTCTGGATTACACTTTCTCCATAATCAAGCGACTAAAACCATTTTAAAGAAGCTAAAAGTAGAGTTTGTGAGAGAAACACGAAAGGCGATACAGCTCAGAATAAATAAAAGCATATGTTGACAATGCAAAGTAACCAAAAATACAGTACTTGTTCACAGTGTAATAATTCCAGGTCTGTTTGGAATATCATCATCATTAACCATACATATGCATTCTCCCTTCATTAAGAAAATGAGCCCTAGATTATACTAACAACTGCTGTTTCTAGAATTAGAGGCTCATATTGCAAACATTACTGTTTTTTATAATGGCCCCAATTAAACAGTAATTGGACAAAGCTAACAGCTCTGAATAGTTGTTGACTTGAGCCACATGGGCAATATCCTTCCTGTAATTAACCACCATAGAAGAAAATACAGTTACTCTATTTATAAATTTTGGTAAATTCTGAGCTATTTTTTTCCCTAGGACTCTAAACACACTGAATATTTCTAATTTATGTCCCAAATGTCAGCTAGTAGACAGGGGATACGAAGTAAGTCTTAATGCTACCTGTCAGCTGAGGTGGCAGCAGGGAGAAATAATAGTGCCTGAGGAATAAAAAAATTAAAAATGGGAGGAGATATAAAACTAAATGATGCAGAGGTGTTTAAAACCCTGAAACTTCATAGAAGCCACATATGGTGAAAACTAAGGTATAATTTAATGGAAGCAGTGACAGCAGTAACCAGTGATTAGATAGCCTACTCTAGTTCTGAAAGCAAGTAAGAGAGAGCTGATCTAAAATCATATGCTATATGAAAGACTGTCTTACCTTAAGCCTTTCTTTGAATCTGGAAAGGACCAATGTTCCTCAGTTTCCCTACTCAGAGCCTATATTTATGTTAGCTTGCCTCCCTGGACCATCTCCAGCTGTGGACTTTCCTGTGTGGCTTTCTATATATGCATCATCTAGTTAATTCTTTGCATTTGCAGAAAGGTCTAGACATATATATAGAATCATGATGCTGTGATGAATTTTAGTCCCTCCATTGTTTCATAGGAAGACTTTTTTTTCTTCCTTTTTCCATTTTGTTATGACCCATACAGGTAGATTGATAGATTCATAAAGGAGAAATCTCAGAATCCAGTGTAATTTAAATACATTTCCATTTACTGTCATAAGAATAATTCATAAAGTTTTGGAGTGGAAGAGAACATCCATTTTTCAAATCCCGAAATGATGCATTATACCTGATTTCTGTCTCTCTTTCCAGTGTATCATGATATTGTCTTATAATTTAGAGGATGGAGCAACTTCCCTGAAAGAAGAAACTGAAAGAGCAGATAGAATAGCTATTGTAGAATAGAAGACTAGGGGCAATATAGTCAAGGCTTACAAAATCATGAATATGGCAGGTAAGGTGATTATAGTAAGTACTATTTTTGTCAAGTCCTGTAAGACTAGGCTTAGAGGCACTTGCTGAACTAGTAGGAAATATCTCATAAGAATATTATTTAAAACTGATAAAACAAAGCACTTTTTCCTACAAGACTGACAGTGAACTTTTGCTACAGTAGACTGGAGAGACACACTGCATCAACAGGTTCAGAAAGGATTAAAAAAAAATCGTGGACAATGGTCTGTAAATGAATATGAAGTGGAAAAGGCAAGGATATACCCTAAATAGCATCTGTTTTTTTCTGTTGTCAGTGAGAGCTGGACAAGGCGGACCACTACTCATGTTCTTAGTAACCCCCATCCTTTTCTAAGGAATCCTCTGTTCTTGCACGTGACTTTAATGTACTTGTTTTCCATTAGATTTCTTTCTGTTCTCCTTAGGTTATCACTTTGCCAGTGACACTGTTCCTTTCGCATACTTATGGGCTGTTTGGCTTGTGTCATCCGCTGAGAAGCAACAAGTGACTAATGAAAACCTTGATCATATGCCTAACCCACTTGATATATTCTTCTGCTGCAACAGCAAACAGAATTGGCAGTAGGTGGACCTGGGACATGTGTTAAGGGAAGTGCGTGAAAATCTGATTAACACGTGGCTCAGAGACTGGTGCCACCGTCGGAATTTTGGGTTCTTTGATCAGGGGAAGTTTATAAGGCATCTGGTCTGCTGGTGACAAATGAGACAGGTGGGATGCGGCTGTCCCAGAGGGGGAAAAGGATTCTGGGGCAGGAGTTAGCAGGGCTTATTGACAGGGCTTTAAACTACATATGAGAGGGGAGGGGGTGATAACTGGGCCTGTTAGGAATAAGCTCAAGGGAAGCGTGCCAAGGCTTGAAGGATGGTAGGCTGGTGAGGGGTCTCCCTTTGCCATTTCATCTGAGAGAAGGGAAAGATGTTTAGAAACCATGGTAGCACCTGAGAAGGGTCCGATAGGAAATGGGGCCCACACTCACAAAAAGGTGTTGGATTCATTAGTTCATCTCAAGTGCATCTATACCAATGCACGCAGTATGAGCAACAAATGGGGAGCTTGAAGCCATGATGCAACACGAGAACTATGACATAGTAGCTATAACAAAAATGTGGTGGGATGCCTCACACAACTGGAGTGCTGCAATTGATGGCTACAAGTTCTTCAGGAGGGATAGACAGGGAAGGAGAGGCGATGGAGTGGCCCTGTATGTTAGAGAATGCTGTGAGAGCTCAGAAATCAAGTATAGTGATAACAGGGTTGAGAGTGTTTGGATTAGGTTAAGGGCCATTAAAGCAGATCTTGCTGTGGGAGTCTGCTATAGACCCCCCAACCAAAGCAGTGAGGTGGATGAAGCTTTCTATAAACAGTTGGGAGAAATCTTATGGTCACTTGCTGTTGTTCTTGGGGACTTTAACCTCCCGGGTATCTGCTGGGATCACAACACAGCAGAGAGGGAACAATCCCGGGGGTTCCTGGAATGTGTGGAGAATAACTTCCTCACACAGCTGGTGAGTGAGCCGACCAGGGAAGGTGCCCTCCTGGACCTGCTTCTTGTGAACAGGGAAGAGCTTGTGTGGGAAGTAAAGGTTGGAGGCCATCTAGGGTGCAGAGATCATGAGATGATTGAGTTCTTGATCCTTGAAGAAACAAAGAGAGTGGTTAGTAAAACTGCCACCTTAGACTTCCAGAGGGCAAACTTTGACCTGTTCAAAAGACTGATTAATAAAATCCCTTGGGAGGCTGCCTTGAAGGATATGGGAGTCCAGGAAGGCTGGACATACTTCAAGAGAGAAGTCTTTAAAACAAAGGAGCAGGCTGTTCCTGTGTGCCAAAAAACAAGCAGGTGGGGAAGGAGACTGGCCTGGCTAAACAGGGACCTTTGGCTGGATCTCAAGAACAAAAGGCGAATCTATGACCTTTGGAAGAGGGGGCAGGTCTCTCTTGAAGACTATAAAGATGTAGTGAAGCTATGCAAGGAGAACATTAGGAGAGTCAAAGCACAGCTAGAGCTCAACTTGGCTACAGCTGTTAAGGATAATAAAAATTGTTTCTATAAATTCAGTAACAGCAAAAGGAGGATTAGGGAAAATCTCCCTCCTATTGGATGCAGAGGGAAACATGGTAACAAAGAATGAGGAAAAGGCTGAGCTGCTCAACCCTTACTTTGCCTCAGTCTTTAGGAGTGGAACTGGCTGTTCCCTGGACACCCAGCCTCATGAGCTGGGAGATGGGGAGGGGAAGCAGAATGAAGTCATCACAATTAGAGGAAGTGGTCAGAGACCTGCTACATCACTTGGATGCACACAAGTCTGTGGGACCAGATGGGTTACACCCAAGGGTGGTGAAAGAGTTGGCAGATGTGCTTGCCAAGCCACTTTCCATGATCTACTTGAAGTCATGGCTAACTGGGAAAGTCCCATTGGACTGGAGGGTAGCAAATGTGACACCCATCTACAAGAGAGGCAGAAAGGAGGATCCAGGAAACTATAGACCTGTCAGTCTGACCTAGGTACCAGGGAAGGTCATAGAGCAGGTCATCTTGAGTGCCATTAAAAGTCATATAATGGACAACCAGGGGATCAGGCCTAGTCAGCATGGGTTTATGAAAGGCAGGTCCTACCTGACAAACCTGATGTCCTTCTATGACGAGATGACCCGACTACTGGATGAGGGAAAAGCTGTGGATATTATCTACCTGGATTTTCGAAAAGCATTTGATACAGTTCCCCATAGAATTATCATAGTAAAACTGGCTGCTCATGGCCTGATAGTCTGCTGGATCAAGCACTGGCTGGCTGGATGGTCCCAGAGAGTGGTGGTCAATGGAGCTAAATCCAGCTGGCAGCCGGTCACAAGTGGTGTTCCTCAGGGCTCGGTGTTGGGGCCATTTCTGTTCAACATCTTTATTGATGATCTTGATAAGGACATAGAGTCTATCATCAGTAAGATCGCAGATGACACCAAGTTAAGTGGGAGTGTATCGATCTGCATGAAGATAGGGAGACACTACAGAGAGACTTGGATAGATTGGATCGGTGGGCCAACGTCAACGTGATGAGCTTCAACAAGGCCAAGTGCCAGGTCCTGCACTTGGGCCACAACAACCCCATGCATCGCTACAGGCTTGGGGAGGTGTGGCTGGAGAGCTGTCTGGAAGAGAAGGATCTGGGGGTTCTAATTGACAAGCAGCTGAACATGAGCCAGCAATGTGCCCAGGTGGCCAAGAAAACCAATGACATCCTGGCTTGTATTAGAAATAGTGTGACCAGCAGAAGTAGGGAGGTGATAGTCCCCCTGTACTCTGCACTGGTGAGGCCACACCTTGAGTATTGTGTCCAGTTTTGGGCACTTCAATATGAGAGAGGTATCAAGGAGCTTGAGTGAATGCAGAGGAGGGCAACGAAGCTGGTGAAGGGTCTGGAGAACAAGTCCTATGAGGAGAGATTGAGGGAGCTGGGACTGTTTAGCTTGAGGAAGAGAAGGCTGAGGGGAGACCTCATCACTCTCTACAACTACCTGAAAGGACATTGTAGAGATGTTGGTGTTGGTCTCTTCTCACAGGTAATTAGTGACAGAACAAGAGGGAGTGGCTTTGAACTGCCACAGGGAGGTTTAGACTGGACATTAGGAAAAAAATTTTCAGAGAAAGAGTGGTCAGACAGTGGAATAGGCTGCCCAGGGAGGTGGTGGAGTCACCATCCCTGGATGTGTTTAAGGGTTGTTTAGATGAGATGTTGGGGGATATGGTGTAGGGGAGAACTTTGTAGAGTAGGGCTGATGGTTGGACTCGATGATCCCAAGGGTCTTTTCCAACCTGAATGATTCTGTGATTCTGTGAAAATGTAGGTCTGCTTTCTACTTCTATTTTCCATCATCTGCCGTCCATTTCTCCTATTTGTAAGCAGGACATACCCTGCTGCACCCTTTTTTGTCCTGTAAATGGAAGGTAGATTGGATTCTTGGTTCTCATTGATATTGTGGCACAGAGATTTGAAGAAAAGTACAGTAAGAGCAGAGAACGTGCCTGGGTAGAGTAGAATATACTTATTAAAAAAGCTTTTTTGAGTAACTGTTACATTATTAACCTTTTAGCAGCTTACAGTCAAAAAACTCCAAAGAAACAAGTCTAGGCAACACAGTTAACTTCTATTTCTTCCCATAAAATATTGTACCTAAGCTCAACACTATTTAGAAACAAAGAAATTCAGGTATTGGCTATGTTTTGTGGACAACCTCGTTAGAGCTGGATTCAATAAATGTTTTTTTTTTCCACTGAAAATGAATTGTCAACCTGAAATAGGGTATTGTTTATATTAGCAATAGGAAGCAGACATCCAACATTTGGGTATTTGTATAATATAAACTAATGGAGTTTCAGGAGAGATTGAACTGATTGCTTGTTAGTACTTATTTTCTTCTGGTTATCCAGAGGTAAAGTTGTCTTAGCTTAGTTCATTCCATAGGTAGCTATGTAAATTTTAAAATATCAACATATCTGTACTGTGGTGTATTTTTAAGGGAATGTTGATATAAAACTTGCAGAGTACACTTACTATTATTTCTTTGATAGTTTTTGGTCTCCTTAGGGTAGTATTTTAAAAAGCTTAGTTAGACTGTATTTTGGATAACTACCATAGATAATAAAGTGGGATTACTAGTTGTCTTAACTTTGTTCTATAGCTACTCAGCTGTGAATATAAAATACCCTTAAGAGGAAAATGTTGTCTTTCTTAGTTTTTATTTCAAAAAGGAAGCTTGCTCGTGGTTTGATCAGGAGGTGCACTAATGGAATGTACAGCAAAACAGTTAAGAGCAGTTCTGTTAGAGTGACACATCTAGTTGCTGTTTCAAAGAAACTGTATTTTCCATTGCTCTGAGGTGAAGTTGCAGTATTGGTCTCTCCTCCTAAAGTTGTTTAACATACAGTATAACACAGTATAACACTGTGTGGTGGTTTAGCCCCTGCCGGGGTCTGAGACCACGCGGCCGCTGCCCCTCCCCCACAAAGGGAGTGAAATACAAAGCCCCGGGGCTGAGATAAAGAGAGGTTTAATACAACAGTGCAACAGCAACACAACAAACAACAACAATAACAATAACAATAACAGTAATAACAATGAACAGAGCAAGATATCTACCAATACAGCAGTGAGAGAACCGGCTGCGCCAACCCACGCGATCACCAATTCTTCCCGCGCTCTGGCGCCCGGAGGTGACATCAGCATGGCATATGAATAACCTGGCTAGAGCTTCCCCCCACTGCTGGGGAAATTTAACCCTATCCTGGCTAAACCAGGACACACTGCCTAACAATTTCATTCCCCAAAATTTTGAGACGCTCTACTGCACATGTGTAAGGAACTGAAGGAAGTAATGCCTCAAACATTAATTGTCACAGAAAGACTCAAGGACAAATTGTGGCCTTTGTGGTTAGTCTAAGGAATTAATTATCTGCCTAGGGAAGTGTAGAGTGTATCAAAGGGTTCACGGCTCTGCTCCCTTGCAGTTTTACAGATTAATAAGATTAATAAGAGAGACAAACAACCGACACCAGATGAAGCTGGATAATTGTCCAAGAAACTGGATAATTGCCCAATTGACTGGATAGTTGCCCAAGAAACAAAAACTGAGGAAAAGGTAAACGTGGTAGGGGGAGATTGTGACCACTGACTCAATTGGACAAAAGGGTTAATGTACCCCATTCCCCCTCAGCATAGGCACAGAACCCGTGCTCCACTTTTACTTCATCTCTCATGGAAAGGAGTTTGTGGAATACCTGCCTTTCTTTGTCTAGTATGCAAATCAGCTGATAAAATTAACTTAAAAAGACGACAGAAAACATTGCTGTGTCCACACCCACTACCCAAGATTACCGGACCTGAGACAACGCTGGATCTACGAGTGGTGACCGGATTTCTTTGACTCTTTTTCTTCCTGTCTTTTTCTTTTCTTTCCTTTGTTTTCTTTCTTATAGATTTATAAGAAATCACATCACTTATTATCCTTTTCCAAGGTTAAGTTGTTTCTACCACAAGTAAAGCATTTTAAGTGGTTGTTTGTTGTCATTTCACCTTAATTTAACCCAAGGGGTTCACAGAACCTTTATGACTCTCTGGGCTCCCAGTCTGGTTGTAACAATATGTTGTGTTACTGATGTTACTGAAGGGGAGGTTTTGTTTCTGCTCCTCTGACACAAGCCTTGACTCTTCACCAACTTGACCTAACACACTGAAATGGCAGAATATTACCCACTGCTTTACTGAATTAATCCTCTAGCACTTTGATCAGTTAGACTGTAACAGAGGACACAAGTTAAATGGTGGCACAATGCAGCTGGGAAGACAGATGATATGAAAATGAAGAAGTGGGATGTCTTCCCCACTGTTTCTTGCAATATTTGCCTTGCTCAGCTCTACCTGAGCCAGAGATGCTTTTGAGGACTTAGAAATCAGAGAGAGTAATACCTCTTATCCAAGTAGTTATAGGTAGGGACAAGGTGTAGGCAGGCATTACGTCCAGGTGTTGATTACGGACATGAAAACTGAAAGATTCTTGCTGCTTCATTTGGGGTCTCCTGAATAATCTCCCCCTTAATCTTTCTGTAGTTCAGTTTCTGATCTGAAAATCACATAATGTCCTTATATTTGCAGTACCGCAAGGATAAAATTAAATCTACTATCTGAAAGGACTGGGAAGGACTCTGATGGTATGTAGCCATCAAAAGTTTCTGAGATATAGGTTGCCCGCAGCTGATAAGCATTAAGAAAATAACCATCAGACTGCTTATACTCTTCTGAACAATTGTGTGTTATTCAGCAGGAGTTTGTAAATAAATAGCAAAATGATTTTAGTGTTGCCAGTATTTTGCAAATGCAATCTAAAGAACCAACACTTAAAGCCTGACAATGTAATACTTAAACAGTGCTGCATAAAAGCTGGGGAAATGCTGGTATTACACCATACCACACAATGGTTCTGTTGAACTGATTTCTGCATGTGACATTAATGATCCGCTTAGTATCCCCAATGTGGCAGGATTGTGTCTTCTTTTA
Source organism: Strix aluco (assembly GCF_031877795.1). NCBI lineage: Eukaryota > Metazoa > Chordata > Aves > Strigiformes > Strigidae > Strix > Strix aluco. Next base: position 57,959,053 of record NC_133971.1, on the reverse strand, counting down.
TTTTTTGAATGCCCATTTTCACATGACAACTTAAAACACCTTGGAGAGAGGGGTATTATCATAGATGATCCTGCAGAGCAAACAAAATCAAACTATCATGTAAATTCTTCAAAGGTGAAAGAGGAGTCACTGGGTTTGTTACTCAGCAGTTACTGATTCTTTGATTTGGTCTAGTTAAGTAGGATTGTAGGGCTCCTTGCTGTTGTGGAAATAAGATGCTATTTTCTCCTCACCTTTCAGATAAGATTATACATGTATATGGTTTAGTTTTAGGTAGTCCTGCAAGGAGCAGTGAGTTGGACTCAATTATCTTTATGGGTCCCTTGCAAATCTAGATATTCTATGACTGATTCTATATGTGCTGTCAAAATATCATTGTTCTGTGATTCAGTTTTGAGGAAAAAGTACAAAACACATGTACATAACACCAATGAAGCAACTAACTGCAGTAAAGGAATACCACAGTTACTTTACAGGACAATCCTGACATAGTAGCATAGGAGAACCTAAAACTTAAATTCCAGATCACAAAAACATGGAAAGGGGTAACTAATGGCATATATATGACCGCCTTAGTTTACATACATCTTGTTCCTGAATTGTTGTATGTTGTAGATAATACACAGCAATGCATGGCCAATAGAAACACCATCTTCATCCTGCATTTTGTTGCTTCAATGGTTTGAGAAGTAAAATAATGAATAGTGCTAGGGATTAAAATGATTAGTGCTTAGGAAGAGGTAGATCTTGACTTGTTAAAGAATATATTCAGAGAGGATATGAACCAGATTTTCAGATCAAGATAAAAAGTGACTTGCATAAATCAATAGTTCATCATGACAGTTAAAAAATGCTCCAAAATTTTCTTCACTGAAGAGAAGAGACAGAATTTGAATTTCAGGGCATAATATAGTGCATCCAGACTATTTAACAGAATAGTACTAAACTTGCCAAGCCCCCCAAAATGCTAATTGCTTTCCCTTCTAGTCTGGGCTCCTTTAGTGTACACTTATCTCTATAATCTTTGTTCTGGAGAGTATGTCAGAACACTGTCATCTTCTGTGACATCTTAAAAAGACAACATTTGGTTTTGTTCAGAAAAATAATCTTTACAAGTTTTTAATCTTTGTTTTCCAGACTATACTTGTCCCTCTAATGAAAAGATGTTGAGTTTCTGCATGTGAAGTCAGGCTTAGCAGTAATGTGGATAGTAGACACAAAGCTGAAAAATGCACAGGTGAACCTGAAAGAAGACTGAGAAGTCCAAATCTTGCTTTGTTCTGTTGCATCTCACAAATAGAGCAGAGTCATTCTTTTTAGCTTAGGTTTACTGCTTTTCTCAGTTTATTGTCAAGAAACTTCATTATTCTTCTGTAATATTTTGACAAGAAAGCAAAACAACCTTAAAGACCCTGAGATGCCATCTTACACAAATCTTTGGTCTCTGAAAGATGCTATATTTGGAAAAAAACCCCTAGACTTCAGACAAAATTACATTTTTCTTTTTCAATTTTTTTAGGATATATGGCTGGCTAAACCAGGTGCAACTTCTTACAGTTTCAAGCCTGCTGTGAATTGTCTTCCCTGAGCTTTGAATGTCTCTATTCCTGAATGAAATGAACTGTAATGAAACTACTGAAACAATGAGACATGATTTCACTGAAAGAAATCTGCAAGGATGTGTTAAACCCAAATTAAAATTTCAAAATAGCTTGTCCATGAGAGTCTCCATAGTCTCTTCCTCATATCAGACAGCCTTCAAGTAGATGCTTGACCATGACTTAACCATGCTCTGGAGTACAGATGTGGAGATCCTTGGTGCAGATGATACAACTGAGACACTGGGAACATTTCTGCATGAACCTAATGATAGCCTATTAAAGGAGAAACAGAACCAGTTTTGAGACAGCAATTTCATGGATGTTACCGTGTTACTAACACACTTCCTTCCTATTTGTAGGTCTACACAGACATCTCCTGCTCATTCCTCTTTAAAGCAGTCATGGTCTTGGTAGCAGAAATGAACATCAGCAGCAAGTCAAGCCAGAAATGAACGTAAAATACTGGTACAGGCCACTTCAAGCCTGTTTGTAACTCTTCAGAGGCTGGGTGGCATTCTCCTTTTAAAGTCCTGGATCCCAAACAATAATATCATGGACTTCAGAACTGCTAAAATTTTTTAATCTTTTACAATAGGCTAAAATATGTTAATTAATGAAAGTTGGTATAATTTAAGTCTTTCAACAAGTAGGAAAAGTAATGCTTTTTCTTCATGTATGATTAGTGAAAGTAATTTCCCTTTCCTGACAAGTAAATATGATTCCTTCACCTTTACTTAGACTGAGATAATTTGCTTTTAATGTGTGGGTTTTTGTTTTGTTTTCTTTTCTGGGAGGCTAAACTTTCATCACTAGGTTAAGGCTGAGAATTTAAAGGGAGCTAGATGGCAAAGTGTGTTAAAACTTGGTGGGAACTGTTCATTGAACTCTTTGTGGCACTTTACAATTCTGAGTGCAACATGTGATGAACACAATTCCGTCTATGGAAATGAGAGACCATATAACTACAGCAATCTTATCTTCAGGACTGTATAGTGTTCCCCAGCATGTGTCAGCGTGCATCCATTGGAGGGCAGCATTGACAGGTTTTAGTGGCATTTCCGGACTGTGAATTGGATGGTTGAAGTGCAGGCGGGCGTTTGTGGTTTTTGTCTTACAGACGTGTAAGGCCTGTCAGAAAGCTAGTATTAACACCTTGGAATTATATTTTAAACCACTGCAGCAAGATTCACATCTGTGAAATGCGAACAATAGCCTGTAAAAAGACATGTATGAAAACTGGTCTGTAGAAATTATGTAAGGTGCTTCTGTAATCTGAGTGGAGAAATTTGTGTATGCATCTCTACAGTGCTGTCATATATAGACTTTCTATTGCTGTTTAGTTTCATGGTACTTAAAAATGAGAGCTCAGTACAATTAGTTATCATATCTTCAAACTGTTCTTACAACTGTGGAATTGTTTTTTTTCCTGCTCTCCTTCACATCCTGCTCCCTGCCCCCTTGCTGAGAGCTGCTGTATTAAATATAGAGTTTGGCTGATGAGTGAAAGCGAAATCTAGTACTTTTCACTTTGGGGAATACTGTCTGAAAAATTTGTGAGTTTTCTTCTGAGATACTCTGTGTGATACAGTAAGACGATGATGCCCTTCATACAAACAAACAAAAACCTTCCTGTAAGTTTGGTCTGTAGGTAGCATTTGAGTTCATTTATAGACTGCAAAGCTATGGGAAACTTTACTTCCAAATCTATTCCTATTGCACCCTGAGAGTCTGTTAATATAATTTTTATAACTGTACTACATTGCTCTGAGTTTATTGAGTAAATCTAATGGCGTCACAGGGAATATCAATTTACAATTTTCAAGTGTGGCTCATTTTGGGAGACTAATAATCTCTTCGGAGGCAGATATTATAAACTACACAAATCAACTTTGCAATTTTAATTTTTCTTAGAGCAACAATTGTTAACATAGATTTGATTGATAACTACTTTTTATACAGTCTGGTAAAACTGGTATTTAAAATGGAATTGTGTATTCACTTGAATAGCCTGTAGTAGTATGCTAACATTTGCTCTTAAGCTTTAAAAATAGGTAAATTTATGAATGAGATGTTGCAGGATTCTCCCAGGTGGTTCAATTTGGAAATTGCATTCTAAAAACATTGAAATGGTGATTCAAAATTAATTCTAATCTGTGTCCAAAAGAAATGCATCAACATAGGTGCATGGTAGCTATTGGATTATAGGTTGATTATTGGTATGCTAGTTGCTATTTTAATAAGCAAATAAATAAATAAACCCTCTACAGTCTTCTACAGTCTTCTGCTTGATTTATGTCAACCTACCTGTACACTTACTTATTTTGAATTTGTAATGATGGGTGAATCTCTATTCATCTCTGCAGGTAGCATGTCTGCAGGTGGTACACTTGCTAAATAGCTGGAATGAAACATAGTTCTGTCCCTTTCTGTACTCACCCCTTTCTTTTTTTGTCAGAAAGATCTTGAAGTGCTATACTAAAATTGTTCGACCTGCCTGTCAAGAACTATAGGTTAAACCATGTTAGTGTGTATCAACAGGAAAACTGACATTAAAACATATATAAAATGACTTTCAAAAGGAAGAGAGTCAATGATGGAAACAAGTCTAGAACTCTAAATTTTACAAGTATTTTTAGTAATAATGGTATCTTTCTTGAAATATTATTTAAGGTTAGGGTTAACCACTTCTCAATTACACCTCTCTTTCCCTCTACTTCTAGCTGTATGGAGCTATATCTAAGTGCAAGGATGACCACCTGATCATATTTAAACACAAACGCATTTGATTTTATAACCTATGCCATCTCAGTATTGATGAGATTCATTTCCTATTTTACTGCCTAAGCTGTGCTCAAGCTCCTGTGAGGATGATTAAAAGTCTTCTCTGGTCAGTCTGGAATTTTGTTTCACTGAGTTTTGTGTTGATGATTTGCTTTGATCTTAACTGTGTGTTACTGGTGTCCCAGTGTAGATTGGAAGATCCTTGGTTTTAGATAACAGGTACTGTTCTGGGCTATGGCTGAGGACTTATTTTGTTTCAAAGTGAAATAAATGTGGCAAAAATTGATCGTTTTCCATGTCAAGCTTTTAAAGATGTATTGCTCTGCTCATAACAAAATGTTGCATTTGTTTCTACAGATGCTTTTGGACTGACAAATCATTCGAGCTGCTTTCTCTGCTGTTGATTGTTGAGCTGATCCTGCTGCCAGCTCGGAACCCCTGTCCACTCAGAACCCTATAAATCTTTGGTTAACATGAGCTTTATTATAATTCTTTTGTTTGTATTATCTACTCAAAGGTGTCATCATTGTCAATCGTGCTGTCTCAAATGAAATGTGTTCATACATAATTAAATTTTCTTCCTTATCCAACATAGCATGCATTTTCTTTAGCATTTTATCAAAATCAGGTATAGCATCTAGTGTATAAATGACTAGGAACTGAATTTTTTTCCTCAGTCGTAACTGATTTGTGTTTGAGACTTAGTGCGACTGGCATGTTGTAAAATTGGAACTGTAAAGCAGAAGAGAAAAATAATGATTGTTTTATATTGCAACTATATTCTGTTCAAAACAAGTCCAATCCTTTAGACACAGTATATCTTAAGACAGTATAGACTTCATTTGCATGTATTAGACTTAATTTGAAATAGCGTGGCAAGCAGGGACAGGGAAGTGATCTTGCCCCAGTACTTGGCACTGCTGAGGCCGCACCTCGATTACTGGGTTCAGTTTTGGGCCCCTCACTACAAAAAGGACATTGAATTACTTGAGCGTGTCCAGAGAAGGGCAACGAAACTGGTGAAGGGTCTGGAGCACATGTCGTACGAGGAGCGGCTGAGGGAACTGGGGTTTAGTCTGGAGAAGAGGAGGCTGAGGGGAGACCTCATCGCCCTCTACAGCTACCTGACAGGAGTTCGCAGAGAGATGGGGATGAGTCTCTTTAACCAAGTAACAAGCGATAGGACAAGATGTAATGGCCTCAAATTGCACCAGGGAAGGTTTAGACTAGATATTAGGAAGCATTTCTTTACCGAATGGCTTGTTAGGCGTTGGAATGGGGTGCCCAGGGAGGTGGTGGAGTCCCCATCCCTGGAGGTGTTTAAGAGTAGGGTCGACATAGCGCTTAGGATATGGTGTACTTGGGAACTGTCAATGTTAGGTTGATGGTTGGACTAGATGATCTTCAAGGTCTTTTCCAACCTAGACGATCCTGTGATTCTGTGATTTGGCTTTTTCAAGATGAAGGTAACAAAATACTAAAAAGAAACTCCTCTCCCAAACCCATCCAAATCACTGAGAAAAAGGGAATTTATAATTTCATACTCAGAGGTAGATTTAGGGATCCTAAACCCACGAATGAAAGTACAGACGCTTAACGAAACTCTTCAGGAAGCTGAAATATCACCAAGTCTACGACAGGAATCGCTCCTCTGCTTTCCCTCTTCGTTAGAAGCGCGATTCTGCCCGGCAGGCTGAAGGTGTCGCCAATGGCACGCGCTGCGCCCCACGCCGCACCCTTGTGGCTGCGGAGCCCGGCCCTCGCCTGCGGCCCCGCCCGCCCCGGGTGGAAGTCAGCTCCTGAGGGGGGCTGTCAGAGGGTCGTTTCTTAGTTCGCAGAGAAATGCAAGATAATGGCCACAAACTTTATGCGCAGATGTGGCAAAAGGATTGACAGAACCAAGTCAGGAAATTTCACATGCCACTGTGGAAAACAAATCTCAACCATACTAAGACAAGAGGTCACCTTGGAGTCTTTTTCCTTCTTTTTCATTCTGAAAAGAAAGCAAGTGAAGTGAGTATAAGGGAGGAAATTGGAAACTCATAAATAGACGAGGAAAAGACCACCTGGATTTTATTGAAACAAAAGTCCAAGCATTGTAATTTTCTGTATTTCTCTAGTGCATGTATAAATGTAAAACATACACCTGAAAAACCTATATAGTGGTAGGTTTAAAAATAGTTAGCACACTGCAAGATTTACTTTTGAGCAGTTCAACTGTGAAAAGAAAAATGTTATGTAAGATATACTTTTATGTAATTCAAAAGTGCTTCAGTTCTTAAGCATTAATCCAGAGCAAGTGTTAACTGCCTTCCTCCACAATAATCCTGTTTTTGCTGGCTTTACAAGCCTAAAAATCCAGTGAAGGTAGCTATGTATAGCCACTTCCGTGTGACACATAACACAGATTCTAATTCGACTGCTATTTTTGAAAAAAATGAATTTAACATCTACGTTTTATTCATCTAAGCCTGCAATTTTTCTTCCCACTAAATTCTCAAAGTACAAACTGTGCTTAGAGTCCTTTAAAAATGGTAGTATGACAAGCTCTATTAATAGTAATGCAGAATTAAAAAAACCCCCACTTTTATTAGATGCTGAAAAATTTGAGATTTTGATAGAATTTCTGGCTTACTCCTGTGTAGTTCCTGCAACACACCACAATTCCAAACTCTTAAAGCATGCACATTTCTCTGTCAGTCTGTGAGGTTCTTTACTAACTGTAACTTCTATAGGACATGGAATGGAAGGAAGATAACATCAAGACCCACATGTTTTTTTCCTGCTTTTATGTGCTTTATTGTTCAGAAGTGAATGTTGTCAGTAATAGTCCAGACACAAGGGAAAAAAATAATGATTTAGATGAAGATTGACAGCTAAAGAACATGTGCATGTTCAGTTAGTTACATTCTCTAAATAATGATGTGATATTATTAGCAATATAGGTGAAGTCACTGGACAACTTAAAATAATGCACAGCTGCTTGTGAAGAGTGTCAACCAGAAAAATCTTAAACTCCTTCTAAGAGCAAATCGCTGTTCTATTTCTCTTCAGAAAATTATTACTTCACCCTTTATTGTCGTAAAGATTTTTTTTTCCTTGTCAATAAAGATAAAGGCTTTATATATTGAATACTGAAAAATAATGGAAAAGAACATCCTAATTCTGTTCTTATTGCATTGGGTTAGTGCTGAAAGCTGTGAAAAAAATCCAGACATAAAAATAATTATTGTTAGGAGGCAGTAGGGGGAAGCTGCAGGAATGATGGATTCAAGTTTTGACAGATTCATACTGAATCACATATTGTTCAAGGCCCATTCAGAAATGGTATCTTGAATCTGAACACTATTAGTAGCTGATAAAATGAACCAAAGGTAGGTAGTTGAATAAATCTGTGGCTAGCTAAGACACAGATCTTAAAACATCACCAGAAATTTGGTCACAATATTCAGGTGCTTTGTTACCGAAAGATTTGCCATTCCTTATCTGAACTGGAAACTTCTGTTTAACCATTATTTGAAGAGAACTTCAAATGTATTGATGAGTAGTTAGCATGTGATTTAACAGATTGCAGAAACAGTCATGAACACTAAATGATTCCTTATATATGTGTTTATAATCTAGAAACAGACTGTTTAAAGAATAACACTGAAGAAAGTTGAAAAGTTGTTTCTCTCCTTAATGAGCATAGGCAGAATAAAAGCAACACAGGTTTGTGTGTTACATGCATATCTTCTGCCTAAGGCTACTTTATGTGTTTGCTTAAAGGTACTTTGCATCCAGTTAATTTTTACCTCAATGTATCAACATTGCACAACTGTTGCTGGTGGAACTGTTTAGGGAAAGAGATTCGCTGTGCAGTCCCTGGAGTTTACTAACTCTTGGTCCAATATCAGTTAGATTTAATGAGATTTCCAGAATATTGCAAAGGCTGCTTGTTTTATAGAGTTTATGGGGAAGGGTGAGGATATATATTTGATACAATTGGGAGGTAAAGATTTTTTTTAATTGAGTTACATTTTGCCTGAGCTTAACTGCTCTCTTCATTTGAATACTTCAGGCTTCCACTTAAAGATGTCTACCTTTATTAGACTTGCTGAATGTATGTGAAGATGCTGATAATATATTTTTACTGGTGCTCTTGGCTCTAGTTATGCTCTAACTGATGGCCCAGTTACTGTTACAGCCATTTCTTTACAGACCTTTATCAAATATTTGAGTTTTGGCTGGCAAATCTCAGGAGTCAACCACATTTTCAAAACACTACATGCTTCAGCTTGCTCAGAGCTGCTCTGATATGTAAGTTGTTACCTAAACAAATAAATAAATGATGAAATAAAGGTCAATAGACCTATGCTACAGACTCCATCACTGGAGGATGGGCCTAATAATAGTTATGGAGAGGTGCCTTGCAAACATGCCTCCTGGCTATGATTGTGTTAGAAAGAGCTGTACGTTTAGTCAGGTATTAAATTGTGTAGCCAGATGTTTTTTGATGAATATTGTATTTGATTGTATTTCTTTTTTGGTAATCTGAAATTAGTGCTGCTTATTGAAACACTGTTTTTGTTCTGATATTTAAGAAAACATATTACTTATATAACATCTAGCAAATAAAAGCACATATTGCAGCCTGTCTCTTATAGGATTATTTTGTTTCAGAGAGAATTTTCTCCTTTTTCTAGCTCTCAACTCTTCTAAAACACCATGTTATAAGACTATTACAGAGCAAGAAGTAGTGTTTCCAAATTCTACATGCTGAATACTTTCATACTGTGCAGAGATTTTTCTGAATTACCCATGCATGACATGCATAAAAAATGCTTATACTTTTAAATATGGTGTTTTAGTGACTTAAATTAACTTTAGATTTTATCTGTTTGGTTTTGTCTTTCTTTTGTTTTGCATCTAGCTACGTCTTAACTTTAAAATATTATCTATGGTATTGGGCTTTCCATGCCTGATAAGATTTTTGTTGTTGTTGTAGCATATAGATTTTGATGGAATTACTGCAGATAAGTGCCAGGATGCTGGGCAAAGATGCCATATAAATGATGAAATGATAACTAAAAGCTTTTTTATCAACATTTTTGAATTTAAGAGACTCTGAAATGCCTTTATGTTTGATTACTTTACCTTTATGTTTGATTACTTTATCCCAATCTATAGATCATCTAACAAAATTATGTCCACGCCATTCAGCATATTTAGAAACTGCTGTCTCTCTCTCTTCTAGTAAGTCTTCCTAATAGAACCACAGGTGTTTCAGTCATCTACAATTTTAGGCTATTTTGTTATTTTGGAGAAGCAGCACACAAAATGCAACTTTCTTTGATATGCTGATGGAATGCTGATCCCCCTTCAAATGGACGAAGCAGTGTTCTTAATTTCCATTTTAACTTCCCTCTTTCCAGCTTCCAGAAGAAGAATAAAATAGTGATCCAACCTCATTGACAAGTATTTTTATGCTCTGTAAGGTTTAATTTGGAGGAATAAAGTAATTCCTTCCACCATACTAGTAAGGGGATGTCTACATTAAATTTACACTATCTGTATGTACAAATTCACAGTCAGAAGGCCACTCTGCTTTAAGGCCTTCCTGTCACTGACAGAGCCAGCCTTTGCATCTGCTTTAGTGAGTATGTAGACACACTATGGAGAATTCAGGCAGTTGGCTGAGAATGAACTGAGTAAAAAAAGGAAAACATTTGTTTTCCTGCAGATAAGTACACTGATCTGACTTGCAATGTGGCTCACGGTCACTATTACTGATGCAAAGTAGGGGCGGGGAGAGGAGAATATCCAGCTCAGCTGAACAGGTAAGATAAATGTAACCTTTTTAGAGATTCAAGTTAGGACAGAGATGCTGTCCCAGGTGTGGTTAGTACATGTGTATGAGCTAATTTTAATCTTATTGAGTACTACTACCTGGGTAGCCAAAGTAACCCATGCTGACCTGAGTACTTATTGAGGGGAATCGTTGTAGAGTACTCAGAAATTTCTTGGGTTGTTTTATCTTTGGTGTTACTCTTGACCTTAAGGTCACTGATGATAGTTTCATGATAATGTGCAATGGGTCAGGATTGAAAGTTGTTTTTTATAAGTGCCCAAAATACTACATATCACATTTCTAAGTGAACTACTAGACTGGACATAACAAAGGGAGTGGGATGTTGAAGTGCTAAGGCTTGGACAACAGGCCCAAGCCAGAGTTGACCTGTAGATGAATCCTGTATATTTTATAACTGGTAACCATTGTGCTAGTAGGTATTGTACTAAGTTATAACAACCCACTTATGCTGATGTAAAAAGTGCTAAAGCATTGAAACACTGAAGCCTGAACAACAGGCCCCAAGCTGAAGCTGCTAACTTAGTATGTAATCATTAACAAAAGTATGTAAGCTCACTAGTGAAAGGTGCAGCTTAGAATATAATCAGTAGTGAGGATGAAATGCTGAGAGAATGTATCCAACTTCCCTTGTTTAGCCTTGTGTGGAGGTTTGAACTCAACTTGCAGCCACACGCCACGTGGCCAGCTGTTCAGCTCCCCCTCCCCTCTCTGGTAAGATAGGGGAGTAACAAAAGAAGAGAATTGGTGGGTTGAGTAAAAAGAAAGAATTTACTAAATATAACAAGAGAACAACAGTAACAATAGTGAGTTCAAAAAGAAAATGGGTAAAAGGCAACAGTGGCTGACCGAATGCAGGAGCTGCCCTCCACAGCAACAATACCGGCCGACGAGCAGATGGCCAGCGTGAGAGAGAGAGAGAGATCCCGAGAACGAGCCCAGCCCCCTGGGCATGACATCATGTGGTATGAACTACTCCAATGAAAATTAACTCCATCCTGGTCGAAACCAGGACAGTCTCCACCCCTTATTCCATACCACTGACGTCATGCTCAGGTTTCCAAATACATCTTAAGGAATCACCACCCCCTCTTTTTTTTTCAGGTCGCACAGGTATTATTCCCTTAGTCTATGGGCCATCCTTCCACAATATTTGCTGAGTTCATTTGGTCCATAACTTGGGGTTTCATCTGTTATGACAGTCTATAAGGCTGAGGAATGAGGCAGAGTTGGCTCAGTGGGTGGAGCAGGAGGCTTTGGATGTGGCACGGGAATGTTGCAAGGCACTAAATGCAATAACAGGGTTATTTGACAGTTTGGTTCATTGGCTATTCTCACCTAAATCAAATCTCCCTGAGGCACTCATCGGACTTCTCCATCCTTCTGCATCACCCACCAAGTGCACCCAGGTCCTTGGGCAAAAGTAATCCCACGCATGGGTTTACCTTTACCCAATGCAGGAGTAACCCAGACGGCCTTCCCCAACATATTCCTAATGCACACTATGGGGGCTTTATCCCCATCCACGGTATGTAGGATATTTGATTGAGCAGGGCCAGCTTGCTTGGCAGATCCTCTGGTATTGACTAACCAGGTGGCCTTTGCTAAATGCACGTCCCAGTGTTTGAAAGTTCCACCCCCCATCGTTCTCAGTGTAGTTTTCAGCAATCCATTGTATCACTCAATTTTCCCAGAGGCTGGTGCATGGTAGGGAATGTGATATATCCACTCAATGCCATGTTCTTTGGCCCAAGCGTCTATGAGGTTGTTTCGGAAATGTGTTCCATTACCTGACTCAATTCTTTCTGGCGTGCCATGCCGCCATAAGACTTTCTCCTCAAGGCCTAAAATGGTGTTCTGGGCAGTGGCATGGGGCATGGCATAAGTTTCCAACCAAGCAGTGGCTGCTTCTACCATCGTAAGCACATAGGTTTTGCCATGCTGATTTTGTGGGAGAGTGATATAATCAATCTGCCAGGCCTCCCCATATTGATACTTTGACCATCGTCTTCTAAACCAAATGGGCTTTAACCATTTGGCTTGCTTGATCGTAGCACATGTCTCACATTCATGGATTACCTGTGCAATAACATCCATGGTTAAGTCCACCCCTCGGTCATGAGCCCATCTACATGTTGCATCTCTTCCCTGATGGCCTGAGGAGTCATGAACCCAGCGAGCCAGAAATTCTTCACCCTTATGTTGCCAGTCCAGGTCTGCTTGAGCCACCTTGATCTTGGCAGCCTGATCTGCCTGTTGGTTGTTCTGATGTTCTTCAGTGGCCTGGCTCTTGGGTACATGAGCGTCTACATGGTGTACTTTCACAACCAGATTCTCTACCCGAGCAGCAATATCTTGCCATAATTCAGCAGCCCAGATGGGTATGCCTCTGTGCTGCCAGTTGCTCTGTTTCCACTGCTGTAACCACGCCCACAGAGCATTTGCCACCATCCATGAGTCAGTATAGAGATAGAGCACCGGCCACTTTTCTCGCTCAGCAATATCCAAGGCCAGCTGGATGGCTTTCACCTCTGCGAACTGACTCGAGTCACCTTCTCCTTCAGCAGCTTCAGAAACCCGTCATGTGGGGCTCCATACAGCTGCTTTCCACCTTCGATGTTTTCCCACAGTGCGACAGGACCTGTTGGTAAACAGGGCATATTGCTTCTCATTATCTGGTAGCTCAGTATATGGTAGGGCCTATTCAGCACGTGCTACCTCTTCCTTTGGCATCATTCCAAAATCTTTGCTTTCTGGCCAATTAGCGATCACTTCCAGTATTCCTGGACAGCTGGGGGTCCCTATTCGAGCCAGTTGTGTGATTAACGTGGCCCATTTACTCCATGTGGCATCAGTTGCATGGTGTGTAGAGGGGACACTCCCTTTGAACATCCAGCACTGGCAGCTGGGGAGCCAGGAGGAGCTGTGCTTCAGTCCCAATCACCTCTGAAGCAGCTTGAACCCCTTCGTATGCTGCCAGTATCTCCTGTTTGGTTGGAGTATAGTGGTCTTCTGATCCTCTGTATCCCCGACTCCAAAACCCCAGGGGTCGACCCCAAGTCTCCCCTGATGCTCTCTGCCAGAGACTCCAGGTCGGACCATTCTTCCCGGCTGCAGTGTAGAGCACATTTTTAACATCTTGCCCTGTTCGAACTTTCCCGAGGGCTACTGCATGAACTATTTCCTGCTGAATTTGCTCAAAATTCTGTCACTGCTCCGGGCCCCATACAAAATCATTCTTTTTCTGAGTCACTTGATAGAGAGAGCTGACAATCTGACTGTAGTTTGGAATGCGCAGTCTCCAGAAACCCACAACACCCAAGAAAGCTTGCGTTTCCTTTCTGTTAGTTGGTGGGGACATAGCTGTTATTTTATTAATCACCTCCATTGGAATCTGATGATGTCCATCTTGCCATTTTGCTCCTAAAAACTGGATCTCTTGTGCAGGTCCCTTGACTTTACTATGCTTTATGGCAAAATCGCCTCTCAGAAGGATTTGGATTATTTTCTCCCCTTTCTCAAAAACTTCTTCTGCTGTATTACACTATACAGTGATGTCAGCAATGCACTGTAAGTGTTCCGGGGCTTCACCATGTTCCAGCGCAGTCTGGATCAGTCCATGGCAAATGGTGGGGCTGTGTTTCCACCCCTGTGGCAGCCGATTCCAGGTGTATTGGACACCCCTCCAGGTAAAAGCAAACTGTGGCCTGCATTCTGCTGCCAGAGAGAAGGATGGAGAAAAATGCGTTGGCAATATCAATTGTGGCGTACCACTTGGCCACCTTTGACTCTAGTTCATATTGCAGTTCCAACATGTCTGGCACGGCAGCACTCAGCGGTGGCATGACTTCATTCAGGCCCTGATAGACTACTGTCAATCTCAACTCTCCATTATACTTTTGCACTGGCCATACAGGGCTGTTAAAAGGGGAGTGCATCTTGCTGATGACTCCTTGGCTCTCTAGTTGACAAATCAGTTTATGGATAGGGATTACAGAGTCTCGATTGGTGCGGTATTGCTGTTGGTGCACGGTTGTGGTGGCAGTTAGCACCCGTTGTTCTTCAACGCTCAGCAATCCCACAACAGAAGGATCCTCTGATAGACCAGGCAAGAGAGACAGCTGTTTAATTCCTTCTGTTTCCAAGGCAGCTATACCGAAATCCCACCGATACCCTTTCGAGTCCTTAAAATACCCTATTCTGAGATAATCTATACCAAGAATGCATGGAACATCTGGGCCAGTCACAATGGGGTGTTTTTCCCACTCTTTTCCACTTAAGCTCACCTTGGCCTCCAATACAGTCAGCTGTTGAGACCCCCCTGTCACTCCTGAAATACAAAGGGGTTCTGCTCCTTTAAAATTTGATGGCATTAGTGTGCATTGCACACCAGTGTCCACTAGAGCCTTATACTTCTGGGGGTCAGATGTGCCAGGCCATCGAATCCACACAGTCCAGTAAACTCGGTTGTCCCTGTCCTCCGCCTGGCTGGAGGCAGGGCCCCTCTAATGTTGATCATAATACTCGCTAACGACAAATGGGTTAGTGTGGTGTGCACGGGTTTCAGCCTCATCTTGATTACTGGAAACCGGAGCAGCCTTTCTCCTGAAAGGACGACGTTCTGCACCTGTTCTTCCTTCCAGCTTACATACCCACTTTTCTAGGAGGTAGGTAGGTTTTCCATCCCATTTCTTCATGTCTTCTCCATGGTCATGCAGGCAATGCTACAGCTTCCCCCGTGGTGTGTACCGGTTCTCTCGAGTAGAGAAACGATTGCTCCTAATAGCCGAGATTCTGGTCCGTGCAGGTGGGGAGTAGGACATGTTCTCCTTAAGTTGCTGGACATCTTGAGATAATTGTTTCACAGCCGCGATGATGGGGGAAGAGACACTTTCTTCATATTGTCGTAGTCGGCAAGCCAGTTCATTCACTGTTGGTCCCTCTTTGTCTGTCCAGTCCATTAGTGCTAATGCACTGGCATATGATGAGGGTGTGCTCCGTACAAAAGCCCTCCACATGGGCCGCGTGCATCGGACTTCATCTGGATCTGTGGGTAGCTGTGCATTATCTGGGTCATAGAAACTACCTCCTGCACAGCTAGATCCCTCAAGTATTGAATGCCTCTTTCCATAGTGGTCCACTTACTTGGTCAACATGTCAAGTTGTCCTTGAAGGGATACCTCTCCCTCACACTTGACAGAAGTTGCTTCCAGAGACTAAGATTTTGTGTCTCCTTTCCAATGGCTTTGTCACGCCCTCTTCCTTAGACAGGGATCCCAACTGCCTCGCCTCCCTGCCCTCTAGTTCCATGCTACTGGCCCCGCTATCCCAGCACCGCAGCAGTCAGGTAACGAGTTGCTCACCTGGCTGGCGGCTGTAAGCTTTTCTTATGTCTCACAACTCACTCAAGGACAAGGATTGAGTGACTATCACTGGCTCTGCCTCCTCCTGTTCTCATGATGGGCCTGGTTCATCATCACCCTGTACACTGCCAGGGGATTTTTTTTGTGTATCTCTTCTTCTGTATGGGAGCAACTGACACTGTCGTGCGTTGGTTCTCTGGTTCAGCTGGAGCTCCTGTCCTCGGGCTTGTAGTGGTTGCAGTCTCTGTTGCTTGGTTACTCTTAGATAGTATCTTAACCATAAACAAAACCTGAACCACATGCAGGAAAACACTAACTCCTAACAGCACAGTAACCATGTTTAGGTCAACATTCCACAGATATTTGAACACCCCAAATTTCTCAAACACAGCTGTAAATAGCCCCAGGATCGATGACTGTATGGTCTCATAGATTAGCATCACGAAGTACAACAGAAACAAAACCTTAATCCACCTCTCACTGAAGGTTAGCAACAGCATGGGAAACACGTATTGCAAATGAGGTGATAAGATCTTAAGGAGCCAAGCAATCCACATTTTACACATTTTGGTGTTATCTCAAACAAAAGAAAAGCTTCTGGGCCCCACGCTGGGCGCCAAAAACTGTGGAGGTTTGAACTCAGCTGGCTGGCCAGGCGACATGTGGCCAGCAGCTCACCTCCCCCTCCCCCCTCTGGTGAAATAGGGGAGGGACAAAAGAGGAGAATTCATGGGTTGAGTAAAAAAGAAAAAATTTACTAAATATAACAAGAGAACAACAGTGACAATAGTGAGTTCAAAAAGAAAATGGGTAAAATGCAACAGTGGCTTACCGAATGCAGGAACCACCCCCCACAGCAACAATACCGCCCTACGAGCAGACTGAGAGAGAGAGAGAGAGAGAGAGAGAGAGACCCCGAGCTCGAGCCCAGCCCCTGGGCATGACATCACATGGTATGAAATACTCCAATGAAAATTAACTCCATCCTGGTCGAAAGCAGGACACCTTGTTCAAGGCTGAGAACCCACGTATTTGGCCTTGTTAGAAACTCCCTTGGTTTCTCCCACGAGCCCTGGCCAGGCTTTGGGTGGAATCCAACAGGAGAATGAAACCAGAAATTTTCCACTCAAAACAAAGGTGCCAGCTATTCTGGCTTGCCGATCTCTAGTATATAAGGCTGGACCTGCTCACAGCGACTTTGGAAGCCTCACCTACAGATGGATGCATCGCGTAGGACTTCCCAATTGCTGGGACAGGCTCTCCAAATCCTTGATGTAACTGGGGCTCCTCAGCGTCTGCGGATCTGGATGATGATAATATATGCAAGTGGTGATGTATCTTTCTTAATCGCTATTCTCCCTCTCATGTAGTAATGATTTGATGCATTACCACAGGGTAGTTTTCCTATTTGTTGCTTTAGGTGCATTATTCTGCCTTTTCTTACTGCTGCATGTTTTCTGTATTACTCTATTACATTATTTGTTTATCACTAGTAAATTACGCCTATTCTTTTCACTCTGGTGTCTGAGTTTAATTGGTATCCTGTCCTGGTTTAGCCAGGATAGGGTTAAGTTTCCCCAACAGTGGGGGGGAAGCTCTAGCCGGGTTATTCATATATCATGCTGATGTCACATCCTGGCGCGAGCGTGGGAAGAATCGGTGATCGCGTGGGTTGGCGCAACCGGTTCTCTCACTGCTGTATCGGTATATACTTTGCTCTGTTCATTGTTATCACTTTTACTGTTATTGTTATTGTTGTTGTTTGATGCGTTGCTGTTGCTCTGTTGTATTAAACCTCTCCTTATCTCAGTCTCGGGGCTTTGTATTTCACTCCCTTTGTGGGGGAGGGGCAGTGGCTGCGTGGTCTCAGACCCTGGCAGGTCCTAAACCACCACATATCCTTAATCAGCAAAACAGATGTTTAGAGAAAATTGCTCAAGGCAAGGCTTTAGATGACAATCTTAACAATCCTGGGAAAATGAAGAACGTGTGTATGGATTCAGACCAATTTATCTCTCTGTCAGAATCTAGCAGAGGGAATTGGAAACAACTCATGGAAAAATAAAGAGAGAGCAAGCATGTGTGATGCTTATTCTGAGTAGTCTTCAACCTCAGATCATTTCCAGGTATATGGGAATCTACTTAATAACCATAAGTAGTTATTCAGTGTCCCTTTGAACCCATAGAAACTTTTTGCATTCACAGTGCTCTTTATGGTTTTCTGCAGTCTAGATCCCTCTCCTTTCATTTCCTCTGAGTCCGACCCTCAGTTGTTTTGCTTGAAGTTTCCTGGAACTTGTACTGAAAGACACCAAATCGGAGGGACAGATGGATGGGTTTGTGCTCCTCTCCCCCCCCACAGAAGGGATGTCTTTTGGTAAGATTTGAGCCCTTGGCTATGCTGAGTGATTACCCGGAAATTGAGTGTATGTGACTGCAATTGTTTTTCTTTTTGTGTGTAGTGCTATATAGCCAACCTGCAGTTTGTGCATTTATCGCAGGCAATCTTAAGGAATCTGTAAATGTTGCATAAAAAATAAACCGTACTATTTGTGAACCTGACTGCTTCTCTTGAATGCAACTGGACCTACAGCATATGGGCTGTTTGTGCATCTGGTGTCAGGCCTGTAGACACAGCCCCAGCTGGCATACCTACTAAGAGATAAGTCCAACTGCCCTTAGCCCCCCTAATCTCTGAGGATTGGCTAGAATGCATCTCTTACCAAATTTATCGTCACCTTAAACTCAACAGGTGACTGAGTTGCAGGAGGCAGTGAGAAGGCTGCATAACTTCAGGGAGGCTGAGAAGGAGTTAGATATAGCTGGTTCCAAGTGCAGTCTGCAGTGGACTCACAGCCCACAGCCAAAAACTCCCCCACCAGCACACACGGAAGGGAGGGGGGACAATAATGCAGAAGAATGGAAGCTTGTAACAGCAAGGACCTGCAGGAGGACTTACCCTGAAGCCTGAGGTGTCCTTGCAGAGCCACTTCACTGCTCTGCAGACTGCAAAGACCTGTCACATCAGGAGAGATGCTGGAGCAGAGTAAAGCAGCCTGGTTTCCTCCCCCTATAACAAATAGCACATCTAAAAGAAGGTGATGGGTGATAGTAGTAGGCGATTCTCTTCTGAGAAGTATGGAGGCACAAATATGCCAACCTGATGCACTTTCTGAAGAGGTGTGCTTCTTACTGGGGGCTTGTATCAGTGATATCACAAGGACACTACTGAGACTTGTACAGTCCATTATTATCCACTACTGTGTTTCACATGGGCACCAATGATACAGTCAGGAGCAGCCTGAGGAGTATCAAGAAGAATTGCAGAGCCCTGGGAGTGGCAGTAAGGGACTCTGGAGCCTGAGTAGTTTTTTCATCAATCCTCCCAGTCAAAAGGAAGACATTTAAAAGGGCCAGTCAAATCTGGCAAATCAACAATTGGTTATGGGACTGGTGTCACAGCCATGGGTTCAGCTACTTAGACCATGGGACTTCCTTGAAGAAACCTGGTCTGCTGGGGGCTGATGGGGTCCATCTGATTGGGTAAGAGCATCTTCAGCCATAAGCTTGTGAAGTTGGTGAAGAGGGCTTTAAACTAAAGTTGCTGGGGATGGGGAACCTCAATCCATCCCACTCCTACCAGTTTGATGCCAGTGCCAGCGATAGATGCCCAGAGCCTGGAAAGGGATCACAGGTCATCAGGAGAGTACCTGAAGAGCAGCACAAAGGAGCTCCAGCCAGTAAGTCAGCTTCACTGGGGCCTGACTTAAATGCCTCTATGCAAACACATGTAGCATGGGGACTAAACGAGAGGAGTGGGACACGTGCACACCTGCAGGGCTATGATCTTACTGGCATCACAGAGATGTGGTGGGATCACTCCTGTGACTGGAGTGTTGGAATGGAAGGATACAGGCTCTTCAGGAAAGAGAGGCAGGGGAGACGAGGAGGTTGTGTCACCCTTTATGTCAATGAGCATCATGGAGCTCTGCCTAGGGATGAATGAGGAGCTGACTGAGAGCTTATAGGGGAGGGCAGGGGTCAGGCAACATTATAGGGGGTTTCTGCTGCAGGCCACCCAACCAGAAAGACAGAGCAGATGAGGCCCTCTATAGACAGATAGGAGCAGCCTCATGTTCACAAGCCCTGGTCTTCATGGTGGGCTTCAACCAGCCCAATATCTGTTGGAGGGATGACACAGCAGGGCATAAGCAATCCAGGAAGTTCCTGAAATACATTGATGATAACTTCCTCCTTCAAGTGATAAAGGAGCCGACAAAGAGAGGTGCTATGCTGGACCTTGTTCTCACCAGCAAGAAGAGACTGGTGGGGAATGTGAAACTCAAGGATAGCCATGGTTGTAATGACCATGAAATGGTGAAGTTCAAGATCCTTAGGGCAGTGAGGAGAGCACACAGCAAGGTCATTACCCTGGATGTCAGGAGAGCAGACTTTCACCTCTTCAGGGATCTGCTTGGTAGAGTAGCATGGGTTAAAGTCCTGGAGGGAAGAGGGACCCAGGAAGTGATACATCCCAACAAAGAAAATACCAGTAAAAATGCCAGGAGGCCTGCCTGAATGAACAAGGAGCTCCAAGGAGCTCAGACGCAAAAAAGAAGCCTACAGAGGGTGGAAGCAAGGACAGGTAGCCTGGGAAGAATACAGATAAACTGTCCAAGCAGCCAGGGATTGGATTAGGAAGGCCAAAACCCTAATAGAATTAAAACTGTCCAGGGATGTCAAGGACAACAAGAAAAGTTTCTGTAGGTACATAGGTGATAAAAGGAAGACTAGGGAAAATGTCGGCTCTCTCCAGAAGGAAATAGGAGACCTGGTTACCCTGGATATGGAGAAGGCTGAGGTACTCAACAACTTTTTTGCCTCAGTCTTCATTGGCAAGTGCTCCAGCCACACAGTTCAAGATGCAGAAGGCAAAGGCAGGGACTGGGAGAATGAAGAACCACCCACCGTAGAAGAAGGAATCAGAAGAAGGAACTGTGCACCCCATGGGACCTGATGAGATGCATCTGCAGGTCCTGAGGGAACTGGTGGAGGAAGTGGTTAAACCACTATCCATCATATTTGAGAAGTCGTGGCAGTCCAGTGAAATTCCCACTAACTGGAAAAGGGAAACAAAATCCCCATTTTTAAAAAGGGAAAAAAGGAAGACTCAGGGAACTACAGACCAGTCAGTCTCACCTCTGTGCCCAGCAAGATCATGGAGCGGATCCTCCTGAAAGCAATGTAAGGGCATATGGAAAATAAGGTGATTGGTGACAGCCAACATGAATTCACTAAGGGTGAATAGGGCCTGATGAATTTGGTGGTCTTCTATGACAGGGTTACAGTGTTGGTGGATAAGAGAAGAGCAACTGATATCATCTACCTGGACTTGTGCAAAACATTTGACACTGTCTCACATGACATCTTTGCCACTAAATTGGAGAGACACGGATTTGATGGATGGACCACTTGGTGGATAAGGAACTGTCTGGATGGTCGCACTCAAAGAGTTGTGATCAATGGCTCGATGTCCAAGTGGAGAGCAGTAATAAGTGGTATTCCTCAGGGGTTGGTGTTGGGACCACTGTGGCCTGATGTGAGACCTTGCACATAATCCAATTAGATAAACAGAGAAGCTCCTTTAGCTTCTCCCTTGAGCCCTGGCCAGGCTCTGGGGCAATCTAATGTGAGATTGAAACCAGATATTTCCGCTTAAAACAAAGGTACCAGCTATTCTGGCTTGCTGATTTTTGGGTATATAAGGCTGGACCCACTTGCAGCAACTTTGGATGCCTCACCTATGGGTGGATGCACCACGTAGGATTTCCCACTTGCCGGGACAGGCTCTCCAAATCCTCGCTGCAACCGGGGCTCCCCAGCAACTGCGGATCTGGATGATGGTAACGTATGCAAGTGGTGTCCGAGTTTAATTGGTATCCTTAATCAGCAAAACAAGTTTATGGTTGAAACAGAGAACTTCCTATTAGCTTTTGCTTTCTTGTCTCTTTTCAAGAACTTGTCAAGAGCTGTGTCAAAGTACTTAAAATTTTTCATTTTAGTTGCATTTTTTCTTTCTTTTTACAGCTAACAGAACTCAACACATATTTAGAATTCCACATATCTACATTTAACCAGAGTTTTCAACTATTTTTTTTTAAAGAAACCCAATTATTTTGTGAGCAGTAAGGCCTTGATCAAGTGACTCCTCTCAACACCTGTAGGGGAAGCTCTTTTTTTTTTAAATAACATGACATATTATCTTTTTTCTATGTAACTATTAGTGTTTCTGATTTAAGATTCAGAAAGAAGAACGATGTTGGAAATTTATTGTTTTGGTTATGAATGACCATTTTTCACCAGTAAAAACTTGCCATACATTCTATGAGTAGGCAATTCTATGAGAAGGACCACCTGCCAATGTCATTCCAGTGATATACAGTTGGTTTTGGTAAGGTTCATTATCGTCTGCTTTTCTCTTGTGGATTGATAGATCTGCTTTACTCATTCTGTTTTGTTTGCTTGTATTATCTTAAGTTGAATGTTCTCCTGAAACAAAGAAGAATTAGAACCCCTTTCCCTCTCCTCTCAGTTGTTATATTTTAGAATATATCTATACTGTTTTTCGTATCAATATACTGAATGGCTAGGAATTCTTTTTCCTTGGTCGACCTCTTCAGTTAAATAGAAAAATGAAGTGTATTACTTATCCCAGAGATCTTAGTCTCAGCTCATTTCTCAAATCTTCTGGAGGTAAAGGAATATTAACTCTTCCAACAGGAATCTTGTTACCTGAAATAAAGACTCTCGAAACCAAAGATTAGTTTAAAGAGGAGATATTGCTTTATTCTGCACAGGGTGCTAGGTGGAAAGCATCCTCAAATCAAGCACACCACACCAAAGAATTACAAAGTATTTATACATTCTGAACTATGTGATTACATATTTTCTATAATGGTTATTGGTTAGTTGCTTATCACTCCTATCCCTTATTGGTTAGTAACTTATAGTGGGTTTGTCAACTTTCTGCACAAGCTCTAAGTGTAAGGGTCTGTATCCGGACAGGGGTCTTAAGCTTATTTACATAAGACAATTTTAACAAGCTTCCAGGTCCCAGGATGTTTCTCTTCTTCAAGGACTATAGCTTCTGATTAGAAGTTCGTTGCTAATTGTTGTTGACAGTTTGATGAACAGGCTGACCTATCTGGTGCATCCAATTTGTCCTTGTGTTTGATGAGAAACACTTACCTGGATAGCAATATGCACTAAGTGGCCCTGGGTGCAATGAAAAGCATTTGTGGAGCCTGCAATGGGCAACTAGAAATGGCTTTGCAGCCTACAATTCATGGTAAACAATACATTCTTTCCTATGGGTAGCAAGTACATACAGTTTGAGCAGCTCTGAACAAGGCCTCTTGTTCAGTTAGCAAACACATCCAGTTTAAGCAGCTCTGAACAAGGACTCTTGTTCAGGGTGACAAACTGAAGGGCAAGGAAATTAAATGGTTAGTTAAAAGTAGCTGAGAGAGACAACAAAACTGTCTTTCCAATCTCCATTTTAGTACAGCAGCCACTGACACATCTTTTCTCTTGTTATATGTTCTCATATCAACAAAGTCTAATTAGTAATTTTCTCATTCAATCTGGTTCTCCAAATGTTAGTAAGTAGAAGACTGTAAGGTAGTTTATACCTTAAATTTAGGCTGTGACTCATCTGAAAGACAGTATATTTTCATTTGAAAACTTTATGATGCAGTTGAAGAGCCTAATCACCACCTTAGCATAATTGTTGAGTGGTGGATCCAATTAATTAGACTGAAATGGACAGTTTATAATATAAACAACACTTGTTAACTTCTATGTTGTTCTTCTCTTGATTGGGGACTGGAAAGAAACATTTAAAAGTATCACAACAGAAGACATTTTAAAAATATGTTTGGTTGAATTGAAAGTAATAATCAACATGACACTTGCAAAAGCTCTTTTGAGGAATTTAGCCTGTTTTTCACATCATAAATGCAGTATCTCAGTAGACCTTTGAATAGTCATTGTGAGAGATGAGAAACCAGACCTAAGAGAAACTAAAAAAAAACAACCTGAGAAAGCGAAAGTTGAGGCTGATTGAAGGAATGCCTCAAACACTCACAAGACAAAACAATGAGTCACAGGGTGCATTCTGTGGAGGTCGAAGCTGATAAGGCTGCCCGAATAACACAAGATGCAGCTGGAGGAGGGAGCCCTGTGGAGACAGGATGGCTCTGCTCTGGTGCACCTGGACAAATTTCAAGGGTCATCTGTCCGGTGAATGACCTTTGATTCATTATCCACGAAATGCATATTAAAGTTAACACTCTCAATATGCTAATGAAGGCTAACATGATCATGCCAATTACATCATCCCATGAAACACCTTACCCCTCCCCGTACATGGGATAGGTAGGTGTGTGGGTCAACCTAGGGGACGGACCCAAGGAAAGTGTGTATAAATCAAGTGGGTGAAAAGAAAGTGGGGGGCCTGGAGAATGCAGTGAAGCAAAGAAGACGGATGCAAGCAAAAAAGACAGATGCCTCCTGGAACCCTCACTGTTGGGATCAACACAGAAACCCAGACCAGTGATCTGTATTTCCCCATTCCTTCTATTTCCCTCTTTTCCCTTTCCCATTAAGAAATGCAAAGCATATTGTATTGCTTGCCACAACTTGCTATATACTTAGCCAATTATCGTGTGTTCAATTAGTACATTGTGGGTAGTTAATAAATGTTTGACTTTGAGACTTGTGTCCGCTCCCGTGGGGATTTGCGAATCCGAGTCACTTGTCTCTCTCATCTGAGCGGGATGTGACAGTCATCCAAACTGATCTTTTAAAAATCTTTGGATGGTTACCCCTTGCTACTACATGCCTCAGTCAGGAATATACCTGTTTTTAAAAACACCATGTGTACTTTTTGCAAAACCTTTCAGGGAGCACTTTCTATATCATTCACTGTTGAACTGAAAAGCATATTTTGAGATATATGTAGTTACGCTTTTTACACAACTGGCAATACAAAACTTATGGTCTTCAGCTGCTGTGCTAGAGTCCTACTATTTATCATTTTATACAGCATGGCCTGCTCAGTCACTTTCTGCACAGGCATACTTCACTGAAGTTTTGATTCAGCACTTAATACATTGTTAAAACCAGTTGAATTTTATTCTCATGAGATAATTTTTTCTTTTGGGAATACCATGAATTCAGGACTGCAAAACAGTATCTAACAGGAATTTTTACTTCAGAGAGACTTTTAAAATGTACTTTTTCAGCAGTGTACATACACAGCTTCAGAAGTTTTCTGAACTTTTATCTCTTGCATACACTTTGCTTTGCTAAACTTATAATGCTTGTATTGTTGAATATATTGGTTGCTTTTAGTTTGGCCATGTCACTAGTCCAGTAACCTCTTTTATCTCTTTATATTTGCTGGTTAATGCAATTTTTTAAAATATAGATAATCAATTGACTGTGTAGCGCTAAAGTAGAAAAGACTCCTTAGACTTAAATCTGTAATCACTAAATTTACAGTAACCCTCAGAACACTTCAGAATTTCCATTTTCCACTCAACAGTGATTTCGCCAATGACTTTTAACCTTTAATTTATATTAGATACTGATAAGATATTAGACACCAATTTACAACTGACTGTGCCTTTGAGTAAATTGCTTTGCCTCAGAGATTTCCACCAAAATTCTGCCTCTGTGTCATGTGGAAACAGCTGAAACACTGAGGTCTAAAAGCTTAAAGCTACAGGGCAAAACCTAACCCTGTCAAATCACTTTGATGCTTAAAAATGATATGAGACATTTGAAAATTCTATGCAAGTAAGAGACACTAATCGGGAAAAAATCACCAAGGCTAGAAAATCCAACTATTCATGAATTAATGCAACTAGATTTTCAAAGTCTTTAAGAGTGAAAATGTATTTATTGACTTCTTAAAGGAACACATATATACTTCCACTCACACTTTGCCTTTTGTTTACATTCTAACATTTCAGATATCAAAACTGTTCTGCATGTATTTGAAAATAAAAGAAAAATAAATAATAGCTTAGTCTTTTGTCTCTGTTCTATATAACAAGGAGATAAAATGGCTCCCCAGCCTTAAAACTACCATGTAGAAAAGGCTACAAACACTTCATAAGTGACAAGTTTGTTGTTCTGGGGCATCACAGAATATAGGTTACAGTCTTTTAAAGGTTAGAGCTTTAGTTTTGGGAAGACTGTCTTAGAAATTAAAGGTCTTCACCATTTAAACTCGAAAAGCTTACTTAGTGATGAGTTCTAATAGCATGTTAGTGAAGTTTGATTTTGCTCTGTGATACATTAATTTCTCAGGAAATTTCAGACTTCTACATGGTTGGGTTTACCCAATAATATTTAAGTGGTTTGAAAAGATGTCTTCCTTCACTGTCAGTCTCTTTAGGAGAGGAGTCTGATTTATATAATGGAAGAGGCAGTGCTCTGCATTTTGTTTCAGGAATCTGAAATGATGTAGTGTAAATGCCTACACAGAGAGAGATTTATTTCACAGTGGAGATGAGCTCTGAGGTATTGGTTACTTTCATTGTACAGATCATAGAGTTTGTATGGGACATAGGGAGAAAGATGCTTGAACCTCTTCTCTCAAAATGGACAGCAATTGTGTTCCTCATTTTCTGGGGCACCCATGATTTCTCTTGGGCAAATGATGAGTATTCAGCTGCTACTGAGGTCAATAGGAGATACATTCTGATTAGGAAGCCACGAAATGACTTGCAAAGTTCAGTACTCTGATACAGAATCTCCAAAACTTCTTATATCTGGGACTCTGTGTTAAATTATTTGAACTTCATTTTTTCTTTCTCTTGGTTTATCATCATAAAATGGAGACAGTAAAACCCATTTTAACTCCAAGAGAGGTATTGAAGCTTCATTTGGATTAAATTTGGTGGTAGGAGCAACAATTCTTTGGTTTTCCTTGAGCGTCTTTCTTTTGAGCTTCTCTAAAGACAGGGGTTGGAGCATAGATGGTGAAATAGCTCATAAAAGATACATAAAATGGAAACATTTTGGATACATAAAATGGATATAAAATACATACAATGGATACATAAAAGATACATAAATGGAAAGTGTTAAGAAATATCAGGCTGGGAATGATAATCCAGGAGAGTAGAGGCTGCTTCAGCTCTGTGCCCACTGGTCCAGTCAGTAGCAAGACTGAAAATCTATTGCCAGTATGCACATGCATACACAAAGCACACATATACAGCTCTATTGGGGTTACTTGGCAAAGTTTTGGTAGCAGAGGGCCTACTGGGGTGGTTTCTCTGCGAAGATGCCAGAAGCTTCTCCCATGTCTGATAGAGCCAGTTCCATCTGGCTTCAAGATGGACCTACTGCTGGCTAAAGCTGAGTCAATAGTCAACAAAGCCTCTGTGATAACATATTTAAGAAGGGGAATATTTAAAAACTGTTGCACAACTGCAGCTGGGAAAGGAGTGAGGATATGTGAGAGAAAAAACTCTTCAGGCCCAAGGTCGCTGAAGAAAGAGGGGAGGACGTGCTCCACGTGTCAGAGCAGATTCCCCTACAGGCTCTGGTGAAGACCATGATGATGCAGACTGTCCTTCTGCAGCCCATGGAGGTCCATGGTGGAGCAGACATCCACCCTGAAGCCTGTGGAGGACTGCATGCCAGAGCAGGTGGATGTACTCTGAAGGAATCTGTGACCCTGTGGAGAGCCCATGCTGGACCAGGTCTTCTGGCAGAACCTGTGGCCCCACAGGGGCCCCATGCTGGAGCAGTCCATTCCTGGAGGACCCATGTTGGAGCAGTTTGTGAAGGTTCTTCTCCCATGGGTGAGACCCCACGCTGGAGCAGGGGAAGAGTGTGAGGAGAGAGTAGCAGAAGAGACAATGTGTCTGATAAACTCACTGCAACCTCTGTTCCCCATCCCCCTGTGCTGCTCAGGGGTAGCAGTTAGAGAAGTCCAGGGTGAAGCTGAACCTGGGAAGAAAGGAGGGGTGGGGGAAAGACGTTTCAAGATTTTTTTTTTTCATTATCCTATTCTGACTTTTGATTGGCAATAAATTATATTAATATATATTTTTATTTTTTTTTCCCCAAGTCAAGTCTGTTTTACTTGTGATGGTAATTGGTGAGTGATCTCCCTGTCCTTATCTTGGCCCACAAACCTTTTGTTGTATTTTCTCTCCCCTGTGCAGTTGAGGAGTGGGAGTGATTGAGTGTCTTGGTTGGACACCTGGTGGCTAGCCAAGGTCAGCCCATCACAACATCACATATATACATGGCCAGCCACACAGATGACACACATAGACTGCACACACAAACACAGCATCAGTGGCCTCTTTCTGGCTGAACAGGAGGGAAGTCCACCAGTGAGAAAATATGTGTGTATATATATGCATGTAGATATATACACACACACATATTTGTGGTATGTACCACTCCAGCAGCTGGGCCATGACACTCAGTCTGCCCTGGTGGGCCCTGGATGCCAGTCTCTCCAGTAAGATCTGAGGCACACACGCATGCACACAGATGCACAGACACACAGGGAGAACACTGTCTGAGCATCCCCTGATCCCCTAATAGTCAATCCACCCATAGTCTCACCCTTAGAAACATACATAGACCAGCAGCTCTTGCTCCTGGGGACCCTCAGATCCTGCAGTCTCTCCAGCAGCTGACTGGGACACCCTGGTGTCCCCAGCAGCCATCTCTTCCCATGATCTCATCCTTAGAGACATGAGTAGATCCTGGGCTGCTCCACCTACTTGCCAGCCAGCACACTGTTTACACACAAATGGTACTGCTTAACTCTGTTTTTCCACTCTTCCTCACTTAAATCCATCCCTTTCTCTGCCTTTGGTTCATCCCCTAAACATCCCATTATAAGTCATGTGCAGTTCCAGAATGCTCTTTCCCTGCATCCCATAATATCTCCCATATGCTGAGGCAGCAACCCTACTCACTCTGAAAGATGCTCTGGGGTTGACCCATCTTGATGAATGTCATGCCTGAACATGGGGTTGATGCTCTCAGTAGACTTCCCATTATATCTGTGGGGAGAATACCCATGGGAAGGGGATCGTCCACAGATTTGGGTAGGGGCAAGCAAGCCCTAGCAAACTAGATTCATTAAGGGCAATTGGAAATCCCTTTATCAAGGTTAAGAGCAAGTTATCATCTAAACCATGGGTGGTTGGGACAGGTGAAGTTTGTCTATTCTCATTCCGAGTACTTTCTTGATTTCATAGGGTGTCATTCATTTCTATAATACATATAAACATGTTAAACCGAAACTTAGCTTCCCAATACAGGTTATAAATGTCATGTTTGCTAATCCTAACTGCAAACATTATCTAACTAAATGTGTGAATGTGGAACTTGAAATTGACATCTTTGTTCACAATAAAAAGTTACATTTCCAAAACCATTTGGTTTACAAACACACATACAGATTAAAAACAAAATCACTCCACATGTAAAACCCTTGTGGACACCTGAGATTAGTATAGGGGAGTCCTTTGTTCCAGGTACACTTGTCCGACATCTGGGGTACTGGCACCCTGTGGAAAAAAAGAAGAGAATCGCTCAGTTTCTGTCTAGCTGGCACACAATGGGTTAGAAAGAGGGAATTATCCATCTGGTATTGATTCGATGGCTTTTTCCAGAACTATCTTTTGCTTCCCAAGCATAAAGATTCTTTGGAGTGGTTAATACCATCGCTACCATTCCAATCTGTGGTAGCTTGACTAACACAGGTTGTCCTGGAGAAACCCATAGGGTATTCTCCAGGTTTCTGAGCAATGCCAGCAGGTGGTGCTGAGCCTGTTCGAATTACGTCTAAAAGACAGAAAGGTCCTGATAGGTCTGCCACCACCTTGTCAATACTGGAGTGTGTGGCTGACGGCAGGGGATTTTGTTTAACACTAGTAATTTTGGATGGGGGCAAATGTATAGCTATTTCTTCAAAAGGTGGTGCTATGCTCCTAGGGCTAGAACTTGTCGCCATGAGGTATTTCAGTCTGGATCAAATAGTTTTTTAGATTCTGACCTACGTGTGTCAGCCTGGATTTGATGGACTCACCGGGGAATTTCAGGTGGCTCTCCAGAGGTCGGTCAAACCCACCCCATGCAGTGCCTGTAATTCACCAATTCCTGAACGAATTTGCTCCAGGTAGGTATATGAAATTTCTCTCTAGGTGGTTGTGCTGCTGCTGCAGCAACATTCATAGCATCATGCACGTGAATACGATCTTGGACATTCGATACATATGTTTTTAGACTATCTGGAAGGCCACGAATGAGAGGGGGTCAATCTGGCCAGATCGATGGGAAGTAGCACTGGGGATTGACATAATACATTCCTCTTGTACACTGCTTGTATACATTCTGCCTTTCGTACAGGGGCTGCTGGATCTGAAAACCCTGAAGTTGTAACAATGAAAGGATCTCCTGTAGGTCTATGCCTCCAGCCCAGTGACTTGAGTAATTATTGAGTAACTGTGGTCACCTGGAGTGGTAGTTAGGAAAACTCCAGGTCCCCAATAACCTTCTGCCTCTTCCTCACTTAACAAGACCTGATCTCTGCCTGTGAGTCAAACTCGTCATACATACTCTGTTTTGGTTTCATCTGGGTGTCTAGAATATTTTTCTTGCAATTTAGCTAATTCAGCGGGGGACCAGGGTATGGTATGTGTGGTAATTTGGGCTTCCCCGTCTCCATCTTTAACTAGCTCAGCCTTAATTACTGGTCAAACCTTTATTGGTTTTGAAATAAAGTCAGTGTCTTCTCCTAAGTCACTGTCATCATACCAATTGTTTCCGTCCCATGTTTCAGGATAGTCACAATGTACTACTTTATGAATATGTGGGACTGAATTAGAATATGTTCAATCAATTAATTTATCAAACCTTTCTTGCAGTTGTTCCTCTTGTTTCTCAGCTGCAGCCAATAGTTTTTCTAATTGTTCTGTTTTACTTAAAAGTTTATATATTAATTTTTCTATTTTTCCTTTTTTTCTTGTGTGTCCCTTTAAAAAGCCAATGATACTTTAAGTACCTTATTTTCTGATTCCATAGCTTGATATTCTACATTTGCAATCTGTCTGAGGGGAGGTGGTCTTTTGGTTTCCTGTTTTGCTCATGATAAACAAGCCCCCAAGACTTCACAAATAACTCCTTTACCTTTTCCTATTTTTACTTTTTGTCAAGTCTTACACTGTATTATTTGTTCTACTACTTTGTCCTCATCTTTCCAAAATTTCTGATCCCATTCCATCCCTGCCTGGGATGGTGCACAATTATGTTCCTGCAGAAGTTTGTCCATAGCAATCCTGTCTGTGACACCAATATAATGTTGCATTTAAGGTGACTAACCAATTTAACAAGAGATGAATCCCCTTGCATTCTAGCCAGTCCTCAGAGATTAGAGGGACTAGGGGCAGTTGGATTTATCTCTTAATAGGTATGCCAATTAGGGCCGTAACTATAGGCCTCATACCAGATGCACAAACAGCCCGAATGCTGTAGGTCCAGTTACATTCAAGAGAAGCAGTCAGGTTCACGAATAGTACGGTTTATTCTTATGCAACATCTACAGATTCTTTGAGATTGCCTACGATAAATGCACAAACTGCAGGTTGGCTATATAGCACTACACACAAAAATGATTGCAGTCACACACACTTAATTCCTGGGTAATCACTCAGCATAGCTGAGGGCACAAATCTTACCAAAAGGCGTTCCTTCTTGGGGAGCAGCGAGGAATACAAACCCATCGATCTGTCCCTCCGATCTGGTATCAGATTATCATCCCTCTGAGTTAGATACAAACTCGGGGTAGTATTTTTCTAAGTATTCATGTGTGAGTGGGTGGGACTGTGGTCAAGTCATTGTTTCTTGAGTAACAACACAGCACATTCCTTAGTACAAGGTGTGCACTGTTCTTGTGGAAAGAGGAAGAATGGGAGAGAAGGTCTGCAGAGTTGTGCAAAACAGTCCTTGAGAAAAGAGTAAGAGCAGGAGATAAATCTGCATAGTTGTGTCAAATATTCCGAGAAAAGTGGAAGAATGGGACTGTGTGGCCTCCACCTTGCTTCAGACTCCTCCTTGGTACCATGGCAACACAAATCACTGGATCTTCATCCCATCCTGTGTTCTGGGCACCATGTGTTAAGGAAATGTGTGTTTTGGAGTTTTTTCCACTGTTTTGCTTTTCCCACACTTCCAATAGCATAAGACCTGTTACTGAGTACTCCTAGTGACATGAGTTACTCCTCAATAACAACCTTCTGTTGATACTACAGGTGAACAGGCCAAGATGTTTTAAATATCTCTCTTCTTATTTTCTCACAAGCCCCACATATATGGCCGAAGAGCTCTCCTTCTGCACATACACATTCCTTGATTCTACAGTAGATGCTGCCCAGCACTCCATGGAATGCAGGGATTCATTTAAAAGCATTTTGGGATTTATTTCTTTATTTTTTTCCTCACATATTCTCAAAAATTCGCAAATTTGCTCTTTGAACTTCCCTGTAATACCCTATTGGTTCTTCCTTCATCACTAGCTTGGCATTGTACTCTTCTATTGCCATTCTCCTCTACCATTAGTCTTTGGAAAATTAAAGAAAAATCCTCTTCAAATCTTTCTGGTCTTTTCTGTATAATCGAAAAAAATAATAAATGCACTGTGAAATCCTTGGCAACTAACCTTTAGAGAAAACTGATTTTGAAAATATTTCTTTTAGTCTGACCTGATCTTACTTTGGTTTTGTGACAGATGAAAATGAGATTTTAGTAGAATAAGATAATAGAATACAAGAAAGTACATTTTTCTGCTCAGGATAAATATTAAGAGTATGTTGCAGACAAATAAGAAATGGTGAAAGAGGATGCGCATATTTATGATTGATGAACAAAACTTCAGAAGCTGCTGTTTTTCAGAAATTTGGAATGTTTTTAGGATCACAGAATAATTCAAGCTGGGAGGGACTCAGGAGATCTCTAGTTCAACCCCATCTCACAGCAAGGTCAGTTATGAGCTCAGATCAGGATGCTCAGACTTTGTCTGTTCAGGTCTTGAGGACCTGCAAGAAAAGAGAAAGACTGCACCACTTCCATGGATAACCACTGTTGGACTGTCCTCATGGGTGAAAAAAAATGTTTTTCTTCTGTTCATTTGGAATCACTCTTGATTCAGTGTATGGTGATAGTCCCTCATCCTCCTGCTGTGCACTTCTGTGAAAAACATGTCTGTCTTTTCAGTAACCAGCTCATGAGCACTGACATTCCCAAAGCTCCAGGCTGAATAAGGTCAGCTATCTGTCTCAACTCATGGGAAAATGATCCAGCTGCAAACTATCTCAATGGCCCTCCACTGAACTTGCTTCTGTTTATCAAGAGGGGATGGTTTTAAGGTACCTCCTTGTATTCTTTGTCCTTTGGGCTCAGTCTGATTCACACAAAATTTGGAAAAGTATCTGTTTTTTTGCTGCACTTTGTTGTCCACAATTCATTTTCATCTATTCTAATGATGAGACTACAAGTACTATGGATAGTACTTGTCTGACTTTGCTGACTACCTGTTGCACAGCAGTCTGGGAGAAGGGCAGTGTAGTGCCTCTAGAGACTCAATGTTAGTAGTGAATTCCTTCTGTTGTAGAAGATGAGGAAAACATGAATAACTTTGCAACACAAATGGTGATGTTCTGACCATTGGGCTCTCTTAATGATGCTGTTTAGGAAGAAAAAAGAAACAGGTATTATTTTCTTCTATGTTCTCAGAAATCTGGTTACCATAGTCACATAGAGGGCAGACCTCTCCACAGTGAGGCAGAAAAGATCATTTTATGCCTTTTTGATCTTCTACCTTAAAGCAGTGTTTGCAAAATCTTGCTTTTCCCTCTTCTTGAAGTCTCAACTAATGCTGTGTTTTCAGTGATGGTGTTCTCAGTGTTGAGGTAAATTGCTTCTGTTCTTCAGAGGAGTGAGCTTGTCAACTCTTTGTACAGACCACTGAGTATTTGGCAACATAACTTTCAGTCTGCCCTCAACATATAAACTTTGCAGTCTCATTTGTTACATCATATATAGTAGCATTTCACCTTTTCAGCAATTTTTATGTCTATTAGCTCTATTGGGAGTGTGGTGGTTTGAACTCAGCTGGCAGCCAGTTGCCACATGGCTAGCTGCTCACCTCCCCCTCACCCCCTTCCTGGTAAAATAGGCAAGGGACAAAAAGAAGAAAATTTGTAGGTTGAATAAATAATTAAAAAAAAGAATTTACTAATAGTAACAAGAAAAACAAAAGTAACAGTAGTGAGTCCAAAACGGGTAAAATGCAGCAGTGGCTTACCGAGCACAGTGACAGGTATGCAGCCTGCCCCCCCACCCCCCCAGCAACAGTCCGACTGTGCCAGAAAATCCCACCATACAGACCCAGAAAACTGTAAATGCCTCTACAGAGAGAGCATCTGCCTATATGCACTGAGCATGACGTCACATGGTATGAAATACTCCAATGATCGATTTGGACCGGCCCTCTAGCTCTGCTCCCTCTCAGCCCAAGGAAAGTTAACTCAATCCTGGCCGAAACCAGGACAGGGAGTAAATTTGGGATGCATTAAACAGGGACTTGTGAGGGCCCATTGCTGTCACTGTTTACGTATTTTCTCATATGGTCACTTGAACTGCAGTAAATAATCCTTTGTTTTAACATATCACCTTAACTAGAAAAGCCTTTTAGTTCCCTCTCAGACATGAGCCTTTATTATTGCTTTACATTAGTTTGTGACTGAGGTTTTTAAAAAAGCATTATTTAATACAGCCCAACAGCTCAAGCTGTATTTCAGGTGTTCTTGAAACTACTTGATGTATACAGATAATTTGGTATGCTTCAGTTTTCTTCTTTTGTCTGATTCCTTGAATTGGACAGCAAGAAGGTTTTGTGAAATCATTGTTCACTCTCAAGCCTTTATGTTGGTCATTGGATGCCAGTCATTCTAATGAAAACAGACATGAGTGGCTTGGCTTGGCTGCAATATTTTTGCCTTAATAACCTTTGGTTATTGAAGGTATCTTTTTCTCTTAGTTCACATTGAACTGCCCCAGCTCACCACAAAAACCCAAACATACACACACACACAAAAATCCAACCAGGCATTTGAAGATGAAATCAAGATGTAGCATGTGGTAGATAGGAATACCATGAGACTTGGCCTTTTTTGTTGCTGCTGAAAAGTTTCATAGGTGCTGGAATGTTAAGTAACTTGCATGACACAAGAGCTGCCTCATTTGGGACAGTACTGATCATTAACATTCACTTCTCTGCAATTGCAAGACTGAATACCCAGTGTTCCAGCTACCACAGTTAATGCCTATTCACAATAGCAAATAGTGCCTCTGTTTTATTTTACTTCTTTTATCAGTAGTACATCTTTTGTTTTAGTGTCTTTGAAAATCTGTTTTGTGTTGTTTAAATCTGAGTATAGGTATTTTGTTTGATCTTACATAGACAGACCTGTACTTGCTCTGTCTGTTTTCCATGCTAGCAAGCAAGTTCCTATACAGAAGTAGCACTAGCTTTGTTGAGCTAGTGCTGTATGCCTTGTGGACAGCACAGTGGTATGCTTGTAAAGGTCATGCTTTGGCTCAGTTGACTTAGAGTACAAGTAGAGCAAGAGTGCACCTGGCTGAATCTGTCTGTGTAGATGTGGTGCAGGAGGAAGAAAAATTTACATGCTAGCAAGCCATAAGGCCTAGGCAGAGTCTTGGAGCTGGTAAGTTTTTCTAGAATAACTTTTTGTTTTTATAAATTTTAAGAGATTTTTACAACTTTTAAGAGATTTTTACATGAGCTAGTTGGAACCAGCTATTAAGTTTTGTTGAAACTGAGATTCTGAAATGTTGATCAGTTACAGCAAAGTTCTCTGAAACTCTCCAAAGCTGAGCAAAGAAATGTGAAAAGTTTAATGTAAGTTTGTAGTAGAAGTGAACACATATATAGATTCTCAGAGAAGATCAATTACTGTAGAAATGCTTGTGCTCAATCTACTTGCTAAAATGCTTCAACAAATGAATATTCATATTAAGAAGTGCCAAAAGGACATAATGTGGAAATCATAGAATTTGGGAAAATTCAAAGATGTTAAACATATTAAGTGACTTAATAATATTGTCTACTGAATAAACAGCAGGAATAAATGATCTTCCTCTTTTTATTCTGAATGGCTTCCCACCAACAGAAGTATAAATGTGGTACTTGTATTTAAAGGTGAGACAGAATTTGCTCAACAACTTCAAGAGAGAAAACTGTTAACTTCTGCAAAAATGTGCTATTCACATTTACATCACAGAATCATCTAGGTTGGAAAAGACCTTGAAGATCATCTGGTCCAACCTTTAACTTAACACTGACAGTTCCCAACGGCACCATATCCCTAAGTGCTATGTCAACCTGACTCTTAAACACCTCCAGGGATGAGGACTACACCACTGCCCTGGGCAGCCCATTCCAACGCTTAACAACCCGTTCTGTAAAGAAATACTTCGTAATATCCAGTCTAAGCCTTCCCTGGTGCATCTTGAGGCCATTACATCTTGTCCTATGGCTTGTTACTTCGTTAAAGAGACTCATCCCCAGCTCTCTGCAACCTGCTGTCAGGTAGTTGTAGAGGGCAATGAGGTCTCCCCTCAGCCTCCTCTTCTCCAGACTAAACAACCCCAGTTCCCTCAGCCGCTCCTCATAAAAGCTGTCCTCCAGACCCTTCACCAGCTTTGTTGCCCTTTTCTGGACACGCTCGAGTAATTCAATGTCCTTTTCGGTGTGAGAGGCCCAAAACTGAACCCAGTAATCGAGGTGCGGCCTCACCAGTGCTGAGTACATGGGTAAGATCACTTCCCTGTCCCTGCTGGCCACGCTATTTCTGATACAGGCCAGGATGCCATTGGCCTTCTTGGCCACCTGGGCACACTGCTGGCTCATGTTCAGCCAGCTGTCAATCAACACCCCCAGGTCCCTCTCTCTCTCACAGGTGTCCAGCCACTCCTCCCCAAGCCTGTAGCGCTGCTGGGGGTTGTTGTGGCCCAAGTGCAGCACCCGGCATTTGGCCTTATTGAAGCTCATACAGTTGGCCTTAGCCCATCGCTCCAGCCTGTCCAGATCTCTCTGCAGAGCCTCCCTACCCTCGAGCCTATCAACACTCCCACCCAACTTGGTGTCATCTGCAAACTTACTGAGGGTGCACTCGATCCCCTCATCTAGATCATCAATAAAGATATTAAACAGGAGTGGCCCCAAAACCGAGCCCTGGGGGACACCACTCATGACCGGCTGCCAACTGGATTTAACTCCATTCACCACAACTCTTTGGGCCCGGCCATCCAGCCAGTTTTTTTACACAGTGAAGTGTGTGCCCATCCAAGCCACGAGCAGCCAGTTTTGCCAGGAGAATGCTGTGGGAAACGGTGTCAAAGGCCTTCCTAAAGTCAAGGTAGACAACATCTACAGCCTTTCCCTCATCCAATAAGCAGGTCACCCTGTCGTAGAAGGAGATCAGGTTTTTCAAGCAGGACCTGCCTTTCATAAACCCATGCTGACTGGGCCTGATCATCTGGTTGTCCCGCATGTGTTGTATGACGGTACTCAGGATGAGCTGCTCCATCAGCTTCACGGGCTCTGAAGTCAAGCTGACAGGCCTGTACTTTCCCAGATCATGCTTCCAACCCTTCTTATATATGGGCGTCACATTGGCCAATTTCCAATCTCTCAGGACCACCCCGGTCAGCCAGGACTCCTCGTAAATGATGGAAAAGTGGCTTGGCGAGCACCCCAGCCAGCTCCTTCAGCACCCTTGGGTGTATCCCATCTGGTCCCATAGACTTGTGTGTGTCTATGTGATGCAGTAGGTCACTGACTGTCTCCTCCTGTATTGCGGGGGGGTCGTTCTCCCAGTCTCTGTCTTCTGGCTGAGGAGGCTGGATTTCCTCATTACAACTAGTCTTGTTATTAAAGATTGAGGCAAAGAAGGCATTAAGCACCTCAGCCTTCTCCTCATCACTTGTTACTATGTTTCCCCCTGCATCTAGCAGGGGATGGAGGCTCTCCCTGGTCTTTCTGTTGCTACTGACATACTTATAGAAACATTTCTTGTTATCCTTGATTGCTGAAGCCAGGGTAATTTCTAGCTGGGCTTTAGACCTCCAGATTTCTGCCCTGCATAGCCTCACAGCCTCTTTGTAATCATTGTGAGTGGCTAGCCCCTCCTTCCAAAGGCTATAAACTCTCCTTTTCTCTCTGAGTTGCAGCCAAAGCTGCCTGTTTAGCCAGGGTGGTCTTCTCTGTTGCTGGCTTCTCTTACAGCACCTGGGGACTGCCGGCTCCTGAACCATTAAGACTTCCTTCTTAAAGAGTGTCCAACCTTCCTGGACCCCTATACTCTTCAGGACCGTCTCCCAAGGGATCCTTTCAAGCAGGTGCCTAAACAAGACAAAGTCAGCCCTTTGAAGTCCAGGATGTCAGTTCTGCTTAACCCTCTCCTGGCATCTCTAAGAATAGAGAACTCTATTATTTCGTGATCACTGTGCCCTAGTCGGCCTCCAACTGCCACATCATCCACCAGTCCTCCTCTGTTCACAGCAGGGCACCTTCTCTGCTTGGTTCTCTCACCAGCTGCGACAGAAAGTTGTCTCCCACACATTCCAGGAATCTCCAGGACTGGTCCTGCTCTGCTGTGTTGTATTTCCAGCAGATGTCTGGGAAGTTAAAGTCTCCCACAAGAACAAGGGCAAGCGATCGTGATATTTCTCCTAAATGCCTATAGAATATTTCATCCCCCTCTCTGTCTTGGTTGGGTGGCCTATAGTAGACTCCTACTACAACACCTGCCCTGTTGGCCTTCCTCCTGATTCTAACGCAAAGACACTCCACCCTCTCTTCACTACACTTGTACTCAAAGCAATCATAACAGTCCCTAACATACAGTGCCACCCCACCACCTCTCCTTCCTTGTCTATCCCTCCTAAAGAGCTTGTAGCCATCGAATGGCACACTCACCATGTTTTTGTAATAGCCACGACATCATCATTTTCCCGTTTCATCATGGCTTCAAGTTCCTCCTGTTTGTTACCCATGCTGTGTGGGTACTATTTTAATGTTACTATTTAGAAGACGGAATTTAAAGTTTTGCTTCCCAGAGGAGTTGATGGAATGCATGAAATGACATACATTTTCTGACGTTCTTTTATTTTGAATGTTTAAGCTTTGTTTGACTTTTAGGTCATATGCTGGGCTATGTTTTTGGACAGAAAGCATGATATAAACACTCAATTATATATCTCTATTTCCAAGCCTCTCTGTGAACGTGCAGTTATCATTGTTGCATAATTAAATTGGGTGAACTGACTACCTAAATAAACGCTCTGCAGTAGGGCTCTAATGTAGAGGTATAGTAGTTTATTAAGACTCTAATCTGACATGAAGAATAGGCTAGCACAAGGAACATGTACGACTTTCTGAAGGAACTGAGTCATATTCTTAGTAGAATATTAAAGCTAGTGAACACAATGATGATCTAGCATCTACCTATTTTTA
The DNA here is from genome assembly GCF_031877795.1 of Strix aluco. Taxonomy (NCBI): domain Eukaryota; kingdom Metazoa; phylum Chordata; class Aves; order Strigiformes; family Strigidae; genus Strix; species Strix aluco. The sequence goes on along the minus strand of NC_133971.1, from coordinate 57,919,816 downwards.
TTTATATATTCTTTTCAAATGCCTTCAATTCCTTGTATTTCACAGAATCACAGAGTAGTTGAGGCTGGCAGGGACCTCTGGAGGTCATCCAGTCCAACCCTCTTGCTCAGATAGTGTCAGCTAGAGCAGGTTGTCCTGGACCATGTCCAGTCACTTTTTGAATATATCCAACTACAGAAAATCCACAATATCTCTGTACAATCTGTTCCAGTGTTCAACCACTTTCACAGTAATAAAAAGTACTTCTCAGATTGCATTTCCTGTATTTCAGTTTGTGCTCATTGCTTCTTGTGCTGTCACTGGTCATCACTGAGGAGAGTCTGATTCTGTCTTATTTATACCTTCTCTTCAGATACTTATAAATGTTGATAAGGTCACCTCCAAACTTGTCTTCTCCAGGCTGAACAGTCTCAGCTCTTTCAGCTCTCCTTGTATGACAGTTGCTCCAGCCCCTTTATAATTTTTATTGTTCTTTTCTAGATTCACCTCCAGTATGTCCATTTCTCTCCTGTACTGAGGGAGCCCAGAACAGGACACAGCACTGAAGGTGGGTCTCAGCAGTGATAGCAGAGGTGAAAGATCACCTGCCATGACCTTCTGGTAATGCTGTTACTCATGCAGCCCAGGATACCATTGGCTTTCTTTGTTGCAAGGGTACATTGCTGGCTAGTATTTGACTTGTCCACTAGGACCCCCAGAGCCTTCTCTCCAAAGCTGCTTTCCAGCTGGTTGGCCCTCAGCCTGCACTGGTGCATATGTTTTCCTCTCTGCGCTCCACAAAAGTACTTCAGAAATATGAGGAATAGTGTTATTGCTTCTGTTTTCCCTCTCAGAAATCCCATTCATGAATAAATAACTGCAAAGCAAGAAGCTATCACTATAAGCCAATCAGATTATTGTCAAGAAGACACGGGAGTCATGAAGTGTGCTACATTAGTAAATAAATAGACAAAATAAACTGAAAACAGAGCTGAATTTGAAATATTTGCCCTGATAATAAAGTGAAAAGTATTACATCAGTACCAATCAACCCACTCCACTGATTTTATTATTCAAAAAGCATGAGCTGGGTTAAATTATCTCCTTACCTGAGGAAATTAAGCAACTAATAGCTAAAAAGAAACACATAAGACTGTTGTGCCTTTAAAGAAGTAGTGCTATCTATGCTAGCATCCTCACATGAGAAAAACTATGTAAACATCTGCCTAAGGATGAAGCTTCAGTGGGTCTTATCATGTATCTGAAGTTAAACCCAGGATGAAACTTGATATAAATGGCTTAACAGCATGTCTATGTTTGTCTCATTGAAGTAACATGTTTAAATAACATCTGCAGCTAAATGCATAACTGCACTAGAACTGTGTGTTAGCATCTGTGTAAATAGCAATGGGACCAAATTCTTATAAAGTCTGTTTCTTCTGTTGTACTTTTTGGATTGAAGATCAAGTCACTTTTAACTCCTTGGGAATTAATACATATAACCTGTAAATAAATATCTTGCAACAAATATCTTTAAGTTTTACTCTTTGAATTTTCCCAAATTGTTCTGTACTCAGCTTTATAAAATTGAATTAAGGTCCCCAGTCGTGGTTTCTTTAAATTAGCATTAATTGGAATAATGCTGTGACTTGACTGGAAAGGCTATGTACTTCCCTGGAGAATGCTGATTGGTGTCTCTACTAGTGTTGTAATTATCCTACTGCTGGCATTACAATTGCTGTTATGCAACTCCATGCAATGACTGTTGTGTAACTCTATAAGCGATCTCATGAGCAGGATTACTTGGTGCTGTAGTTCACCTGAGATTTAGTATATAATAATAAGGATATAAGTATTGGAGACAAAAAAATATGAAGAATATAATAGAATATGATTTGTTATAGGGGGCCAGTTATGTTTAGTATCTTTACTAATGATCTGGATGAGGGGATCAAGTGCACCCTTAATAAGTTTGCATATGACACCAATGGTGTCATTTGGGCAGGAATGTTGATTTGGTTGAGAGTAGAAAGGCTCTGGATCTGAACAGGCCAAGCCCAATTATATGAGCTTCAACAAGGCTAAGTGCTGGGTCCTGCACTTGTGTCATAACAACTCCATGCAATGACCGGGGAAAAGTGGCTGGAAAGCTGCCTGGCAGAAAAGGACCTGGGGGTGTTGGCTGACCACCTGAATATAAGCCAACAGTGTGCCCAGATGGCCAAGAAGACCAATAGCATCCTGACATCTATCAGAAATAGTGTGGCCAGCAGGACTAGAGAAGTGATAGTCCCTTTGTACTCAGAACTGATGAGGCCAAATCTTGAATACTGTGTTCAGTTTTGGGACCCTCATTACAAGAAAGTCATTGAGGTACTGGAGTGCATCCAAAGAAGAGCACCAAAACTGGTGAAGGGTCTAGAGAGCAAGTCTTACCGATGTCTCTAGGAAATTTTCTACTGTGCTCATTCTAAACTTGCAAATAGAACAATGATAGGGTAAGTCACTGATTTAAGAGTGTTGTGATCAAAAGAAGGAACCAGGAGATAAGGGAGTGAGTTACTCCAACTTTGTATAAATAATGCATGTCTGTTTAATGCTATAAAGATTGATAGGAGTGGAACATCCTACCCTAGGAGGCACCACAAGATGGATGATGGTCTGATGTGCCCTGCCCACCGCCACTTGCGTTTGTGTAGAAGGACAAGGTGATAAGAAACTAATCAATGGTCCCTACTGTAAATGTGTATTTGTGTAGTCTGAAGTGTATAAATACATTGACGTTCTTTGGTGTGGTGTGCTACCTTTGTGGAATTACCACCTAGCATCCCACCCTGTGCAGACATGGAATTAATAAATATCTCTGCTCTGTGTATATGTTGGCATATTGCACACTGGGTAAACAACTCCACTTGAGGGACAACATTGTGAGGATCAGCTGAGGGAACTGGGGTTGTTTGGTCTGCAGAAAAGGAGGTTGTGGGGAGACCTTATCTCTCTCTACAACTACTTGAAAGGTGGTTGTAGCAACGTGGGTGTCAGTCTCTTTTGCTAATTATCAAGAAATAGGATAAGAGGAAATGACCTGACATTGCAACAAGGGAGGTTTAGACTGGATGTTAGGAAAAATATCTTCACTGAAAGGGTTGTCAAGCATTGGAATAAGCGAAGTGAAGTGGTTGAGTCAGCATCCCTGGAGGTATTCAAAAGACATGTTAGGGGAACAGTTAGGGACACAGTTTAGCAGTGGACTTAGTACTGTTAAGTTTATGGTTGGAATCAATGATCTTAAAGGTGTTTTCCAACCCAAATGAGTCTGTGGTTCTATAACAGCAGTCTCAACACTCTGGCCAAATCTTTTATCTTTTATCCTTTTTTTTTTTTTTTTTTTTTTTTTTTCTTTCTTTGAAAGCATCAGAGTGATCAGGGTGAATGAGAACTCTCATGATAAAGAATTGACCTTTGTTGCGTTTAAGATGAGGCTAAATTTGGTAAGAGATTAATCCCCTTGTGTTCTAGCCGATCCTCAGAGATTAGAGGGGCTAGGGGCATTTATTTAGGATTTACCTCTTAATAGGTATGCCAATTGGGACCGTAACTATAGGCCTGACACCAGATGCATGAACAACTGGTATGCTGTAGGTCTGGTTGTATTCGAGAGAAGCAGTCAGGTTCACAAATAGTATGGTTTATTTTTTATGCAACATTTACAGATTCTTTAAGATTGCCTGCGATAAATGCACAAACTGCAGGTTGGTTATATAACACTACACATAAAATGAAAAACGATTGCAATCACACACACAAAGTTCCCAGGTAGTCACTCGGAGTAGCTGAGGGAATCTTACCAAAAGGCATCCCTTCTGGGGTGGAGCGAGGAGCAGAAACCCGTTGATCGGTCCCTCTGATTTGGTGTCAGATTGTTGTCCTCCCAAGTCATGTACAAACTTGGGGTAATATTTATCATAATATGTATGTGTGAGTGGGTGGGACTGTGGTCAAGCCATTATCTCTTGAATAATGACACAGCACGTTCCTTGGTGCGAGGGGTGCGCTGTTTTTTGTGGGAGAAGAGGAAGAGTGAGAGACAAGGTGTCAGACTACTGCAAAACAGTCCTTGAGAGGAGATAGGTGAAAGAATGGGACTGTGTGGTCTGCACCTCGCTTTGCATTCCTCCTTGGTGCCACAGCAGGCACAAATCACTGGATCTTCATCCCGTCGTGTGTTTGTTCTGGGCACCACATGTCAAGAAAATGTGTGTTTTGCAGATTTTTCATTGTTTTGCTTTTCCCACACTTACAACACCTAACAACCTTGCCTACAGTTATGAGATACTGTTCTAAGAATGCAGGGCAGCTTAGAAGAAAACACTTCTACTAATTTATTATGGAAGAAAGATTTGTATGGAGTAACAATCTGTGCAGAGGATCTGATCTGTTGATTATAGGGTTTGAACCACATGGATTTATAAGACTTAGATGTAAATTGAACATGGAGACTTAAAGACTGGTTTTAAATTTCCTAATCTACAAAGTGCTCATTTTGGAGACCAGTTTATGCACTGATTAAGCTGAAAAGATGTCACTTGAAATGAACCAAACCCTCAACATTGATCTTTCAGACTGAAAGACATATGCCAGGGACTTGAAAATTGTAGGATATGATTGAAAATTATATGATAGGATTGTACTGGGACTCACTAAGTATCCAAGAACTCAGTACTTTCACTGAATCAATAATTTCACCAAGAGTTACCCAGAAGAACATGATGTGAATGCTGACCTACAGTTTCCTGTGCAATGCACTATGGTTGTAAGTCAAAATACTCAAAAATGTTATCATTAACTGGGATTTTAAATCAGAATATATATTTGGATCCTCCAACATATTATCTGTACAAAGTATGGGATCTTTTAATACATTAGCTAACAAACGTTAATGATAGAATCTTCCTGTAAGTAAAAAAATAAAGTATGTCCAATTCTCTGAAAACATCTATTTTCTGAAACAGTTTTTTTGTACTGCTTAATTTCAACTTCTAAAACACCTGAGAATAAGTGGGCAAAATCATAATCCCACTGAAATCAGGGGCACAACTACAATGAGAAAGGAATGAACATTGTCTGAAACCACTCATGATTCAGATTTCTTCTTCAAATGTCATACCTTAATTAGGAATGCATAACAGTATAACTAATAAATCTAGAAATCAGAAATTTTGATTTAGATTTTCCTATCATAAAATAGTGTTTACCTTTTCCAAAAAGTTTTCTTCAAATAAATAAATTTTGATTCATCTCAGTGACATGGGTTTTTTTGCCCTCAAAAACTATCATAAATAGACCACTACCTTCCAATAGTCTAGCTGTACACTGGAAAAACAGAAGCAACAGAGAACAAAAGATCTAAGCCCCACCTATGTGATTCAGAACACAGACTTGAGAATGACCATCCTAACCCAACCAGAAGTCTGTTATTTTTCTTATTTGGTTCCTACTGAAACTGCTCAGCTCTGCAGAATGTTATATATTTCAGGATTGGCAGAGACAGAATAACAGTGTTTTATAAGGTTGCAGTTCTTTCACGAGATGAGATCTAAGCTCAAGTCCTGGTCTTAATTCAGTGGAGGAAATTGTGAATAGCAGTTTTCTAATTTCCCCTGAATCCTGACTGAATATACTGATAGGAACTAAGAGCTACAGTGGAAGAGCAGACAGGCTGTTCTTAGAGAAAAAATTCATAAGATCTCAAATGTCAGGTCTCGAACCCGTCTATCCTCAAACCAGATATTTTTGGAAATCAGGAAAATTCACACAGGACTGGGAAACTATTTTTACCTGATTCAAAATGCAAGATTCAGTTTTGTGGGAAAATTATAAATGGAAGAGCTGCATGCATCTGAGAGGAAAAGTCTACATTACAGTAAAAAATTGAGGTATTTGGTGCAGAAAGTCTGTGTAATTGTAAGCTTGGAGAGATATGAAGTGTGTTGGGAAATGGGCTCATCTGTCAGGCCCATGATTTTCTCCAATTTATATGAATTGTAGACTTCTAGTTCTTCAAATTGTTATTTCATTATTTTTATTATTTAAATTATAGGAAATGTCCTTAAAAACATTAACTGGAACCCACTGATATATTTTCTTTGACAGGAATAATAATAATGATGAATATTTCATACAGACCCTGTGAAATCCAGCAAAAGAGAAGAATAAATAAGAAAAAACCCAGACTTTTTACAACATTTGGCTGTGATATATAGATTTGTCAGAACAAGATTCCTGTACACATGCAAAGATTGAGGTTCAAATGACAAGTATGTCATTAGGGGAATTCATACCCAGGAGCACATGATATTTTCTGGCTGAAAATATGCAATTATAGTTAGAAATAAAATGACACCATGGCATTACAAAATTACCTCTGTAAAAACGAGAACAGATGACTACTAGATGTGGTGACACTCCTTTTATTTTTTTAGAGTTTAAAAAGTTCTACTGTTAATTTGCAAGATACAGCAAAACCATTAAATCATTTGGCACAGTAAATAATTTCTAAAGACATTATCTGGCCTGTTTTAAATCGAACTAGAATTTGTCCAACAGGACAAAATGACACTATTATGTTGAACATGTAACTACAGGATCTCTTGTAGAAAGTATACCAGGCAAAAATAAGTTAATCCTGAAACCAAATGAAAAGAAAACAAAAGGCATTTTTATATTGACTTTAATTAAGCTGAGATTTTACTCTGGAAACTTTATAGCTTCATCATGGTTTTTTCCATCTTTTGGATAGGAAAAATCTGATTTCTTTCTCATGTTTTTTTTTTTTTTTTTTTTTTTTTTCCCTTTTCTGTAGTTATTCAGCTGCAAGAGTCCTCATATTTTGCTACCACCACTTGGACAGTTACTTTTTTGGATACAGTTAATTCACAGAATTTCTGGCAACTTTACAAATCACATTTTCATACAGGAAACTTGTATGACATATTCAACATACAAACCTCCTTTAACATAAAAAACCCCCCTATTGTATTATTCAGATACCCTCAGAAATTATATTGTTTCTCCTTTAGATGATGGAGTTTTACCAGCAATTTTAAAGAGAAGGCCATTTTGAGACCTTTTGAGTATTCACAGAATCACAGAATCAGAGAATCATCTAGGTTGGAAAGGACCTTGAAGATCATCTAGTCCAACCGTTAACCTAGCACTGACAGTTTCCAACTACACCATATCCCTAAGCGCTATGTTGACCCTACTCTTAAACACCTCCAGGGATGGGGACTACACCACCTCCCTGGGCAGCCCATTCCAATGCCTAACAACCCGTTCTGTAAAGAAATGCTTCGTAATATCCAGTCTAAACCTTCCCTGGCGCAACTTGAGGCCATACCCTCTTGTCTTATCGCTCATTACTTGGTTAAAGGGATTCATCCCCAGCTCTCTGCAACCTCCTTTCAGGTAGCTGTAGAGGGCGATGAGGTCTCCCCTCAGCCTCCTCTTCTCCAGACTAAACAACCCCAGTTCCCTCAGCCGCTCCTCCTACGACATGTGCTCAGACCCTTCACCATCTTCGTTGCCCTTTTCTGGACACGCTCAAGTAATTCAATGTCCTTTTCGGTGTGAGGGGCCCAAAACTGAACCCAGTAATCGAGGTGCGGCCTCACCAGTGCCGAGTACATGGGTAAGATCACTTCCCTGTCCCTGCTGGCCACGCTATTTCTGATACAGGCCAGGATGCCATTGGCCTTGGCCACCTGGGCACACTGCTGGCTCATGTTCAGCCAGCTGTCAATCAACACCCCCAGGTCCCTCTCTCTCTCACAGGTGTCCAGCCACTCCTCCCCAAGCCTGTAGCGCTGCTGGGGGTTGTTGTGGCCCAAGTGCAGCACCCGGCATTTGGCCTTATTGAAGCTCATACAGTTGGCCTTAGCCCATCGCTCCAGCCTGTCCAGATCTCTCTGCAGAGCCTCCCTACCCTCGAGCCGATCAACACTCCCACCCAACTTGGTGTCATCTGCAAACTTACTGAGGGTGCACTCGATCCCCTCATCTAGATCATCAATAAAGATGTTAAACAGGAGTGGCCCCAAAACCGAGCCCTGGGGGACACCACTCATGACCGGACGCCAACTGGATTTAACTCCATTCACCACAACTCTTTGGGCCCGGCCATCCAGACAGTTTTTTTACACAGCAAAGCGTGCAATCATCCAAGCCTCGAGCAGCCAGTTTTGCCAGGAGAATGCTGTGGGAAACGGTGTCAAAGGCCTTCCTAAAGTCAAGGTAGACAACATCTACAGCCTTTCCCTCATCCAATAAGCAGGTCACCCTGTCGTAGAAGGAGATCAGGTTTGTCAAGCAGGACCTGCCTTTCATAAACCCATGCTGACTATTTGCAACAAAAGATATAAAATCTGTCACGACTAGAGCTAAAAAAAGTTCTGCTACTCTTTACTCATTCAAGTTTGTTATTATGATAAAGAACTTGTCACCTTTATACTACATTGTAAAAAAATTTTTGCATGTATAGAAGATATATAATTCATATATAGAAGTAATATAGTATAAAACAAAGGAAAACATTGAAAGTTATTTCTATTCTGTTCTCACAATCAGATGATATGATTACATGGATTCTCAATATCTTACATGTATTAGTTGACCTATAAAATTGTACTTCATACGTACACAGACTGCGTTTGTCTTAGATGACAGAACTTTATAAATACATTTTTTTGAAGCAAAGATTTCAATTTGTGATGAAAAGTGAAATAATGTCATGCAATAAATACCCTGTGTTCAGATACCTTCCACTCTAGGCAACCATATTATATCCATCCAGTAATAATCCATCTAATTCCTGTACTATTCACCTATGCAACAAAGACGAGAAATAAAAAAAACTTACCTATTTTCCTCAAAACAGCTTCTCCATTATAAAAGAGCAACAACCAATGCAACATTGAAATAAAACAATCACACAGACTATTATGACTATAATCATTAAAACAAAGACAATTAATTTCTTTAACCAAGTCATTAAGTTCGGAAACCAGGATGTCATGGACTTGAGTCTCAGGGGTAACTCCCTGATACCAATAAGCATGATTGTGCATTTAAAAAAAAAAAGAATTTTGTAAATATAAAAGATATTGTGTAACCTGTTCATCTCCATCCAAAAGACTGTTTTTTTACCAGCACATATATACCAGGCACAGCAAGTATTCTCCCAAATAAAATTTCAGTTGGGGAAATCCTAATTGGCTGTCTTGGGGTATTCCTTATATCCCATAACACTAAATTTAAAGCATCGGGTCACTTTAGGCCAGTCTGTTTACAAACTGTAACTAATTTTTGTTTTAAGGTTTTGTTCATTTGTTCTACTTAGCCAGATGATTTGGGGTGATAGGGAGTATGAAATTGACTAAAAATTCCTCAGGAATTACAAATTTGAATTAAAATTGCAGCTGTTAAATGACCCCCTCCACCAGAATCAGTAACTTCAGGAACTGTGTATCTAGGAATTATTTCCTTCAGTAAAATTTTTACTACTGCTTTTGAATCATTTTTCCTAGTACGAAAACCTTCTACCCATCCTGCTAGCTGATCAGCTATCACTAACATGTAAGAGTACCCCATTGTTTTTGGCATTTCAGCATAATCACTTTGGAGCTTTTGAAAAGGAAAGGTGGCTGGAGGTCTTTTTCCACTGGGTGCCTTAATTTGTACAGAAGCATATTGTTTACAAAGTTTACATCCTTCACAGATTCTTTTGGCTGCTGCATAAATTCCAGGGGCAGCCCAAAATGTTTGAATCTGGAGCGCTAAGCTCTCTGGCCCTCCCTGAGTTTTTTCGTGATGCCACTGCATAATTGGTAATAAATACCTTTTTGGAAGAAGAGGCTCGTTATTGAGCATCCATTGTTCTCCTCGTTGCTGGGGTCTAAGCTGGATCCACTGCTTCTTTTCTTCATCAGGAAGGTCTTCATATAACTTATTTATATCTGGAAGTTCGGATATCGCCTCATGTTGTGATAATTACATGATAGACACAACGTGTCGTGCTGCAGCTTTACTGCTTGGTCAGCTAAAGAATTTCCTTTTGAAATCATGTCTTGCCTCTGAGTAAGTGCTTTTATATAGATGACAGAAATCTCAGAGGTGAATTGTATTACCTCTAATAATTCCTTGATGTGCTTTCCATGAGTCTTCCCTGCTGATGTTAAGAAATCCCGTTCTTTCCATAAAGTCCCAGTTGCATGGCAGATATCAAAACATTATTTAGAGTCTGTATAAATGTTAACTCTTGTTCCAATTGCATTTTTTGTAGCTTCTGTGAGAACAATTATTTCTGCTCTTTGTGCACCTAAAGGTGCAGGTAAAGGTCCCGCCAATAGTACCTGTGTTTCAGTGGTCACTGCAAAACCGGTACATCTTCAACCTTCTTCATAATAGGAGGAGCCGTCCATGAAGAGGTTCAAATCAGGGTTATCTAAAGGTTGATCCTTCAAATTGTCTCACAGTTTGCTAGTTTCACTTAATAATTGAACACAGTTATGGTTCATTGGAGGGTAAAGGCATTAGAGTGGCAGGGTTCAATGTATTGCACCTTTCCAATTTCAAATTATCAGCCAATAATAGGATTATCTCGTGTTTATGTGCCCTTTGAGGAGATAAAGTTTCTCCGCATGTTGTTTTAATAATATCTCTACTTCATGGGGTACACAGACAGTGGATGTCCTAGGACAATTGTCCTGGTTTGTTTTGTTTTGTTTTTCTACCATTTCAGCTGCTGCTGCTATTGCTCTAATGCAAAAAGGAGTTCCTTTAGTCACTGGGTCTAATGTAGAAGAAAAATAGGCACCAGGTCATTCATGTGGTCCTAAAGTTTGTACTAACATCCCTCTGGCAGATCCTTTATTTTCATCACAATACAATTTAAAAGGTTTTGAGTAATCAGGAAGTCCTAGAGCAGGGGCAGACAAAAGTGCTGCTTTTAGAGTACGAAAGGCTTTTTCTCTCTCAGTACTCCCAATAATTGGTTCTAGTTTCTCATTTTGAGTAGCCTCATGCAAGAGTCTGGCTATTTCACTAAACCCTAGAATCCAAGGATGACAAAACCTTACTTGTCCCAAAAATCCTCTTAATCATTTTTTAGTAATTGGTCTAGGTATCTCCTGAATCGCCTTAATTCCTCTACCTCTCATTTTCCTGGCTTTAATATTAATCCAAGATATTTCACTTGCTGTTTACAAAATTGTAATTTAGACAGAGATGCATGGTGTCACTTTTTAACAAGTTGTATACATAGATATTCAGTATCTCTAATACAATCATCCTTAGTTTTACTTGCCAATAACAAATCATCAACATATTGTATCAAAACAGACTTATTTGGAAAAAACAAATCTTGTAAATAATTTTTCAAAATTTGAGAAAATATTGTTGGAGAACTAGTAAATCCTTGTGGTAACCTAGTCCAAGTTAACTGCTTCCCTTGCTAAGTGAAGGCAAAGATTGATTTGCTGTCTTCTGCAATTGGTATGCTAAAGAAAGCTCCTGTAAGATCAAGCACCGTAAAATACTGTGCCCAGACTGGAATCTGTGTTAAAATCAGACTAGGATCTGGAACCACAGGATGTGAAGAAATTACATGTTCATTTACAGCTCGTAAGTCTTGAACAAATCTATATTCAGGATCTCCATCTTTATCTGCTTTATGTTTACTAACTGGTAAAATTGGAGTATTATAAGGACTATGACATTCCTTCAAAATTCCTTATTCTAAAAAATGTACAATTTGTTTTTCTATACTGGGAATGGCCTCATTTATAATTGAATATTGCCGAATTGAAGGAGGGGTCCCTCCTTTCGTTTTTATTACAATTGATTCAGTCGATTTTAACAATCCCACTTCATCTCCCCATGGACTTCAAAGTTCTCTGGGAACTGCAGTCAATTCAAGTGGTATATCATTCAAATAATTTTGGTTTTGTCCTCCTAATTCAATTATTTCTGACCCTATTAAAATCAATTGAATCCCTGTTGGAGCCAAAGAGATAAATGTACCAAATTCCTAAAAAATGTCTCATCAAAGGGGTACATGAATATTTTATCTCTTCCTCTACTAGTCCCCATACTATCATTTGAAATCTGGGGAACTTCAAAACTCAGTACAGGCCCAAAAGGGAAGTAGGGGGATTGGGAGAGATAACAATTTGCTCCAAACCAATTTCTTATCCAAAATGATACCATTTACCTTTGCAGAAATCTGACTGTGCTCATCTACCTTGGTTCCAACAGGTCTCGTTCTTTCAGTTCCCAGACAAGATGAGTATGATTTCCTTCACTGTGAATGAGGTCAAGGAGGTCTGACAGGTGGAGATCCTCCTTGTACAGACACGGGTCTCAGCAGGCACTCTCTCTACATGTGGCCCAAATTTCCACAGTAGAAGCACTCTTGAGAATTAGTATATTGAGGGATAGGAGGAATTCTGCCTCGTACCCCCCTTCCCCTGAATCTACCTCAGGGAAATCCCCGACCTCTCACTCTTGGGTTATAAGTTTGGGTAATTGCTGCAACCAGCTGTTTCAGGAGGATATCAGACCTGCACAACTCTATGAGGGTTATAACAAGCAAAACCGTTTATTTTTCCAATCGTACATACTTATGCTCTCGCCAAAGCTCTTACTTCATAATTAGCAAATCAGCAATTAGACAGTTTTCAACCTTTTCTCCTATCAGCATAACACCACTCTAACACGCGCTGTGCAGACCAATCAACTTCTTGTTCACGCACTGTTCACGCAGCAGTAAATTCTCACAGTTCAGTACTTTTCCACAGTTCAGTGTTGCAGCTGTCCATTGTTTTCCTCTGCCACCTTGGCACAACTCAGCAGTTTCTTATCTTTCTCTCAAGGCCTGTTTCTCATCAAAGCCTAGCTGCTTTTCAGCGCCTGTGCAAGGCTGACAGGCCGATGTCTCCCACAGCCAACAATCCAATTTCTCTTTCTTTCTCTTTTTGCTCTCGCTTTTTCTCAAGTTTTTAACCTTTCTTCTTGCTGCTTTTGCTTTTCTTCATGTCTCCCGTCAAAAACAAAAGCAGCAATGCTCAAGATTTTAGCTAATGTTTCACCTTGCTAGCCTGACATGTGTTTCTACAAAAGCACTAATAGCTAGTGGCTCTTGTAAATTGTCACAGGTCATACCACCATAATTAATAAAGTAGCCTTCAATCGGCCCCAATGATCACTTGGGTGCTTGTCTGGTCTTTGTCTGCATTCCAAAACTTTTGTCCAATTAGTTACTCTCTCATCTTTTTGGAAAATCTTTTCCCTTTCCTCTGCTTGAGACAGTTCTCATAATAAAGTTTTCATATCATTCCAATTAGGGGTGTAATCAGTGACAATTCCCCATAACAGTTGAACATATTTTTCAGCATCATCTCATAAGTGAGGCATTTTTGCCTGCTAAGCTACTAAATCACCTTGCTTCCAAGGTTCATGTCACATCACTACTGTTACTGGAGAGACGTCAGCGCCTGCACCAGGGCCCACTCTAGGATTTGGGATGTAATCCAAACGCATTGGATACATGCCAGCACTTCTAAAGGGGAATTCAGTCTCTTCAGCTTCAGGAGCTGAAGGAAGAAAGCTCCCTTTAGTTTTTATCAAAGAGGTTTTATTTCTTTGTTGACCCCAATTATACCAAATATATCAATAATCAATATCTTGACTCTCAGAATCCTCCAAAATTGTTCTTAGAAATTTTTGCTTATGGGGTTTAACTGTTCCTTTTGGAGGCCATACATCCATTGGTCCTCTTCCTCTATTTCTTGTCAGGAATGGCCATTCCTCTTGGCACAATATTATCAGTTTCCTTTTCTGTAACAATTGTGCAAAAAGTATCTTTCCCCAATTTTCTAAAACCTCAGCAAGGGGCGTCCCCCTTTCAACGCTGGGTGCTGTCCCATCTTCTGTATATTTCTTTTATCTCTCTCTTTGCAAATGTAAACACAAGAGTGTTTTGCTGATTAGGGATATCAATTAAACTCAGACACCAGAGTGAAAAGAGCAGACACATTTTACTAGAAATAACTAAATAATATAACAGAATTATACAGAAAACATACAGTAAGAAAAGACAGAATAGTGCACTTAAACAAATAGGAAAATACAGGGTAATGCATCAAATCATTACTACCTGAGAGAGAGAATAGTGGCTAAGAAAGATCCATCACCACTTGCATACGTTACCATCATCCAGATCCGCAGTCGCTGGGCAGCCCCGGTTACAGCGAGGATTTGGAGAGCCTGTCCCGGCAAGTGGGAAATCCTACGCGGTGCGTCCACCCGTAGGTGAGGCATCCAAAGTTGCTGTGAGTGGATCTATCCTTATATGCTAGAACTCAGCAAGCCAGAATAACTGCCACCTTTGTTTTAAGCGGAAATTTCTGGTTTAAATCTCACATTAGGTTCCCCCCAGAGCCTGGCCAGGGCTCAAGGAAGAAGCTAAGGGGTTTCTCTGCTTGTCTTATTGGATTATGTACAAGGTCTCACATCAGGCCTCGAGGACAGGCAGCTGTCTCCATGTCTCTGTTATTCTATTCATATACAAAGGAAGGGAAAGATACATTCAAGATAGCTCCATCCTCCATGCATATTTCATTAGGGATTACATACTGAGTTAACAGTTTCGGTTCAGGGCCTGTTGCTCAGGCTTCAGCACTTCCACTTTTTACATCAGACTAGGCGGTTTGTTATAACCTAGTACAATACCTACTAGCACAATCGTTATCAGTTATAAAATATACAGAATTCATCTATAGGTCAACTCTAGCTTGGGCCAATTGTCCAAGCCTTAGCACTTCAAAGAGTTTCCCAGTATAATTCTGTCTGGAATTACCCGTGCCCAAGTCTTTTAGGTGAACTTACCTCTTATTTCTTTGCCAGCAATTCAAGTATTGGTAACGGGTTTGTCCAGAGGAATATCTGACTCTTCCTTTCTTGTGTCCTAGAGTCCCATCTGGGCTGCCAATTCTGTTAAAAGATTTCACCAGACTGCGTGTATCTCTAGATTTGCTTTATTAACAGCACACAGTTGGGCCTTCACCTCAGTGAGGGGCAACAGCTAACAAAAAGCCCCTCTATATATATGATATAATATACAATAGAGAGTCTTTGGTGATTTTCCAGGAACTTTCGTCCCTCAATTCATCATCAATTTCAAAAGTCCATTGTATTCCAGTTTTGGCTAGATTTTATCATTCCGTTCCAATTTCTCTTTGGACACCACTATTAACTGATGCAGTCTTTGGTCATCATGGTTACTTATCTTCTAAACAATCTTCATCATAATTCACTTGTAGACTGAGAAAAGACAAAATGTTCTATTTAGCATATACTTAATCTATATCTAGCTTTTCATTACCTAGCCTTTCTAAATTGCTTAAACTGTTAGTATTGTTCCTAGAACACCTGTGCTCTATTAATTAAACCTATAAACCAATATCTATTTATTAATTATTCCTGCTGTTAATAATATCCTAAGAGAAAGTTTTCTAAAGCTTGTGCCTTTTACACAACTATAGCCTCAGAAGAAGAGCTAAAAGATTGATGAGAGAGATAAACAGCTGACACCAGATGGAGTTAATGACTGGATAATTGCCCAGGAAAGAAAAATTGAGGAAAAGGTAAATGTGGTAGGGGGCGATTGTGACCACTGACTCAACTGAACAAAAGGGTTCATGTACACCATTCCCCCTCAATGCATATGCAGAACCTGTGCTCCACCTTTTCCCCATCTCTCATGGAAATGAGTTCATGGAATACCTACCTCTCTTTGTCTAGCATGCTAATCAGCTGATAAGATGAACATAAAGGTGACAGAAAACATTGCTCTGTGTGCACCCACCACCCAAGATTACCGGACCTGAAACAACGCTGGATCTACAGGTGGTGACTGTATTTCTTTGACTGTCTTTCCTTTCTTTTTCTTTTCTTTCCTTTCTTTTCTCTGTATGAATGTATAAGAGACCACATTGCTTATTATCCTCTTCTAAGTTTAAGTCGTTTCTACTGCAAGTAAAGCATTTTAAGTGGTCATTTGTTGTCATTTTACCTTAATTTAACCTCAGGGGATCACAGAACTTTTACAACTCTCTGGACTCCCTGTCTGGGTCATGACACCATGCTCCACCTTTCTTCCTCTTTCATGCCAATGAGTTCATGAAAAACCCGCCTCTCCTCATCTAGCATGCAAATCAGCTGATAAGATGAACTTAAAAGGTGACAGAAAACATTGCTGGGTGTGCACCCACCACCCAAGATTGCCAGACCTGAGACAATTCTGGAACCTGGGGTGAGATCCGGATTCTTTGACTCTCTTTCTCTCCCTTCCTTTTATTTTCTTTCCTTTATTGTCTTATAGATTTATCAATAAGAGATCACATCGCTTATTATCCTTTTCCAAGTTTAAGTTGTTTCTACACAAGTAAAACATTTTAACTGGTTGTTTGGTGTTGTTTCACCTTAATTTAACTTGAGGGGATCACAAAACCTGTGACCTATGTGTTGTAAGAGTTAGAGATAGAAAGATGGATCTTTCAGTATGCAGCATATACTGAACGAAGAGGAAGTGACAGTATCAAAAATGTGAAAGGGAAAATATGTCTGTTCTGTAACTGTCATTCTATATCTTTCTCATTAGATGATAGAGAAATGTTACTCTTACCAGTGTATTCATCTATTCTTTCAACTCTTCAGTCAGGATGATACAGACTTAACAGGTTACTTACACAGCAAATATAAAATATTAAAATGTTAAATCTTCTACCCTTGTGTAATGAAATTATACTGGGCAACAAACAGATTCAGGAAAATTTGGAAAATATTTTAATGAATGAATTCTAATAATTGTTTACAAATTGTTTGCCAGTAATATTCCTCTGCAAATATCTGACATCTGATGTTCATAATTTGAGTGGCGTCCTTATTAATGTATCTCATGTAAGGTTGGTTCACTTTATTATCAGCTGAATTTAACTTAGTTAACACATGCGGAGTTGTGGCATTTGTCTTCCTAAGTAACCGTTAAATGTGATGAAGCCTTGCTTTCCTGGAAATGGCTGGACACCTACCTGCCAACAAGAAGTAGTGAATGAATTAAGTATTTTGCTTTGTTTATGTAAGCAGATTTTGCTTTCCCTATTAAACTGTCTTTATCTCAACCCACGTGTTTTCTTACTTTTACCCTTCTGACCCCATTTGACCAGGAGGCAGTGAGTGACCATGTGTGGTGCTTAGCTGCCCACCTGGGTTAAACCATGACGCTTATGAGCTGTCTAAATAGTCTCCACTCACTTAAAAGTGGAACTCAGGCTCTAAAAATGTGATCGATTACAGTGCTCCTATACAATAATTCTGTGAGAAGAACCCTACTCCAGAGTACTTCTGGGCACGTCACCTACATTTCTTGTCCCAGACCCTATTAAATCTACTACTACTTGATTAAAATATAAATCTCCTCTAACTAATGGAATGCATTACTCCAATAGTAAGAAGGCTGAATTTCAGAATGAAATTTTCAGAACTGTCTTCAGCCATGTCTGCCTGTCACTGTGAAGAATGTTTTGATTTTGCTTTACCAGATCATTGTCATTCTCTTAGTGTGATCAGAATATGGTAAATAAATGTGTTCCATTTACCTCTGTTACCGTTTGATTTACTCTAACAGAAGTGGCAAAAAATGTACTCTTTGTCATGAGCAATGGCAGCTGCACAAGATTAGTGTTGCAGGAAAGATTCCAAACAAGGTTTCTTTTAATGTCATATGATAGGGAGATCTCAAATAAAATACAGATTGAGAAATGAGTTCAGGATATCATATTCCTTTACACATTAAGACCAATTGTTAAAACTAAAAATACCCCAACAAAACCCCCACTTTTTATCACATGACGTCAAATCTGATTGCAAAACAAAAACCCAAACAGTGTCCACTGAATTTCAAAGACTTATATTGCCATCATTCCATAACTAGTGCTCACTTAGAGAAGAGAACTGTGTTTTAATTGTCAAGGTTGGTGTCATGTGGGAATGGAGAGACCTTATTATGTACAACAGAAAGACAACAATATTTAACCTTGTCAGGAGATTGGCTTGGAATTCAAGTAGTGACCACTGATTGCTCTGTGCCTTATGTGGAACAGAATTACTAGAGCTATGTGCATATGAATAAACGTGAAGTGAATTTAAGCCTGGTTGTTTTATAAAAACTTATGAGGGTATGTACAGAGGACAATACAGCCCCTGGAGGCTTTTTTTTTCCTTTGTTGTAAATTGAAATGTTCTGTGAATTCATCCTCAGAGGTGTGCCTTTACAATAGATAGTAAAGAACCTGGTTATTAATTCCATACAAGAAATTTGTTACTGTTTTACTTTCTAAAAATGGCAAAAAAGGAGAAAAATATAGGTGAAATTTGCATTTTTATTATAAAATGTGTGACAGTCTTAACTTATTCTTCTGCGAACTGGAAAGTTTGCAAAAAAGTGCCTGGGTGGCACTTGCTACAACTTGCCTTTCAACAGATTTTAACCTGCAAATAAGCAAGAGTGAGGGCTGGAAGCTTTAAAACATCTATTTAACAGTCACAATTTAGAACACAGTCACGTAAGGAAGCGAACTGGCAAAACAAGGAAGTTGATTGCCTTTAAACTGTGAGAAGTGAGAGAGAGTGGCTGCGGGCTAGGGAAAATGCAACAAACTTTCCATCATTTACCAGCAGTCCTGGCTGACCGGGGTGGTCCTGAGAGATTGGAAATTGGCCAATGTGACGCCCATATATAAGAAGGGTTGGAAGCATGATCTGGGAAAGTACAGGCCTGTCAGCTTGACTTCGGAGCCTGGGAAGCTGATGGAGCAGCTCATCCTGAGTACCGTCATACAACACATGCGGGACAACCAGATGATCAGGCCCAGTCAGCACGGGTTTATGAAAGGCAGGTCCTGCTTGAAAAACCTGATCTCCTTCTACGACAGGGTGACCTGCTTATTGGATGAGGGAAAGGCTGTAGATGTTGTCTACCTTGACTTTAGGAAGGCCTTTGACACCGTTTCCCACAGCATTCTCCTGGCAAAACTGGCTGCTCGAGGCTTGGATGATTGCACGCTTTGCTGTGTAAAAAACTGTCTGGATGGCCGGGCCCAAAGAGTTGTGGTGAATGGAATTAAATCCAGTTGGCAGCTGGTCACGAGTGATGTCCCCCAGGGCTTGGTTTTGGGGCCACTCCTGTTTAACATCTTTATTGATGATCTAGATGAGGGGATCGAGTGCACCCTCAGTAAGTTTGCAGATGACACCAAGTTGGGTGGGAGTGTTGATCGGCTCGAGGGTAGGGAGGCTCTGCAGAGAGATCTGGACAGGCTGGAGCGATGGGCTAAGGCCAACTGTATGAGCTTCAATAAGGCCAAATGCCGGGTGCTGCACTTGGGCCACAACAACTCCCATCAGTGCTACAGGCCTGGGGAGGAGTGGCTGGACACCTGTGAGAGAGAGAGGGACCTGGGGGTGTTGATTGACAGCTGGCTGAACATGAGCCAGCAGTGTGCCCAGGTGGCCAAGAAGGCCAATGGTATCCTGGCTTGCATCAGAAATAGCGTGGCCAGCAGGGACAGGGAAGTGATCTTACCCCTGTACTCGGCACTGGTGAGCCCACACCTCGATTACTGGGTTCAGTTTTGGGCCCCTCACTACAAAAAGGACATTGAATTACTCGAGTGTGTCCAAAGAAGGGCAACGAAGATGGTGAAGGGTCTGGAGGACAGGTTTTATGAGGAGCGGCTGAGGGAAGTGGGGTTGTTTAGTCTGGAGAAGAGGAGGCTGAGGGGAGACCTCATCGCCATCTACAACTACCTGAAGGAGGTTGCAGAGAGTGGAGGATGAGTCTCTTTAACGTAGTAACAAGCAATAGGACAAGAGGCAATGGCCTCAAGTGGTGCCAGGGAAGGTTTAGACTGAATATTAGTAAGTATTTCTTTACAGAACAGGTTGTTAGGCATTGGAATGGGCTGCCCAGGGAGGTGGTGTAGTCCCCATCCCTGGAGATGTTTAAGAGTCGCATTGCCACAGCACTTAGGGATATGGTGTAGTTGAGAACTGTCAATGTTAGGTTAATGGTTGGACCAGATGATCTTCAAGGTCTTTTCCAACCTAGATGATTCTGTGGTTCTGTGATTCTGTAAAGCGCCCCCTTGTTCGGATCTGCAAGTTTCTCAACAGAAAGGTAGAATATTTCAAGTACAGAGAGCTTGTCACACTTCTTTTGTGTGAATCTGAGATCAGTGAAGAATGGTGTTTATACCTGCAAAGAGCAATAATTGACCTTGCTTTTTTGTCCTCTTTGCAATGGGTACCATAGTACAGATAAGACTAAATCAGTGAAATCCTGAGTGGAATAGAGGAGGTAAATTGTAAAATTATTGTTCAATTCCTCTTATAAAATAAGAAGTAGAGACATGGTTAACAAGTGGCAGGTTAGAAAAAAGAGAAAGAAACAGTTACACAATGTGGAGTTTGGCTGCACATTTTTTTGATATAAGTTGTATTGTTTAGGGTTATATGAGTTGGGAAAGAATCTTGATAAATTCATGGGGAAAAAAGTCACTGAAAGCTATTACATACCAAGATATTCTGATTCCTGAAGTGCCTAAATTGCAGACTGATGGAAGTTGGGAAAGTTTACTGAAATATTACTGTATGCTCACTCTATTCTTATATTCTTAACAAGGGATTCCATCCTGGGCACTATTGGAGAGAGAATATAGGGCTAGGTAAACCCTTTATCTGGCTCTATTTTTGTGTATGTGACTTTTTTACCTCCTGTTTTTCTTACCAATGTTATTGTCTCAGTCACTCTAAATAACTTTATTAAGCACTAATAAGTCCCATTCTTCTCCTCTGTAATGATCGCAGCATCCATTGTTGTATACAAACCTAGTTACTTAGCAGCAAATGAAACTGTAGACATCGTTCAAAGTATAGTAAGAACTTCACATATTCACAGGCTGTGGATTTAAAACCCCCCAAAATTGATTTTTATAGTTTGAATACAGAGGCTGTGAATTTGTAGTGTTCCATGAAGAATAAAGGGTACTAGAAATAATGCCTATCATTCTTGTATTTTGAGTATGCAATCTGTTTGTTATGTGCCACTGATAGGCAATGCGACTGAGTGTTGGTATCCCTCTGTTCCACTGTATGTTTCCTTGTGTTTAGAAGTATTTCTTAAGATACACCATTGTGCTTTTGAAAAAAGTTAAGGAGAAAACACAAGACCGTCTGTAGTAAAATAATTGAATTGCATTGACCATTATTGTTTTTATTGCATTGATCTTTGAATCATGAAATCACCAAACAAAAAAACATTCATCAGCTGGTCAGTATCTCTAATATAAACAATTATGTTACAAAAATTATAACACATAAAATGTCTAGCAAGCTGCCCTTGACTTCGATGAAGAAAAGATTTCTCTCAGAGACCTGAGGTACTGTAACATGCTTTTCTTATGGGCTGTTTGCTGTTCAAACTGTAATGCAATATTAACTATAGAAATAAATATACTGATATATTTTATAAAAAAGATTGATCTACTAAATAAAAATTACAACTTGACACATTAACCTATGTGGTTAAGACATTCTGAGAAAATTAATATAATTTGTTTTCACACTTCTAACTCTAATACATGACATTTTGTAATAGTTATCTGACAGAAGAAAATTCAGTTGGAAAAATTACATCAGAATGCTTTACATTCACATTTTCAATTATTTTTGTATGTTTACATCAGAATAATTCTTTGTCTACATATTCTTGTGTGAATGTTGTTTACCTGCCTTTGGACTGAAATAGGTGTAATGTTGCTTATTTCAATAGCATCCTGTAATCTACCACAAAGACCAGCAGGTCTTTTCTATTTAAAGATTGGAAAGGGAAATAATCAATCAATCAATCAATCAATCAAACAAACAAACCAACCAACCCCAAACTGTTGATGTTCTTCAGGCTCTGTTTAGCTTAATTGTAATTCATGTCAAGATACCAGGTTTCTCAGTTGGGCAAAAGAGAGATTTTACTCAATTTGACATACTAGTTACAGGGCCCAGTACTGCATAAAGAGATTTGCACTGTAGGCCCAGATGTGCCTTTCTAGATTTACTTAATTTACTTAATTTCTTTCTGCTCTCTTTTTGCATTCATCTTTTGTCTGTCTTATCTACTTCAGTAACAAACCCTTCAGATCAGGGTGGATCACTTAGCATGTGACTGTACACTGTAACAAATCAAGATTTAAATTTATATGGAACTCAAATGCTGAATAATAAGAATGGAAATTGTGTATTCTAAATGTCATTTACTCTTTTGAGCTTACTCTGGTATTGGCTACTGACTTTCACTGAATGTGTATACACAGTGTCTTGCTATTTTTTTCAGTGACAGAAAGTTTAAAAAGCTTGAGAAAAACTGTGTATGGAGATAATGTTTATGTAGCAAGAGTAATAACCCCACGTACTTTTCCATTCTTGCTTAGTGAGAAATGGTTCCACCTCTTACAAAGATTTCTCCTTCATAGTATTTGTGGGAATTAAAACATATATTTTTTGAGTACACTGAAAAGAGTGTCCATTGTAACTGTACATTGTGTACAGTGTCCATTTGCCTCAGGTTGGGGCTCTGTTTATTTCTTGGCTAGTGTTTCTTATGACACACAACCTGACTTCTCCTTTGACATATTGCAAATAATCCATATCTATCTGCTGAATTCAATTCTGCAGCAGGAGATTTACATGATAAAAGAAACACATATTCCATGAGAATCTGAATCCAGTGGATAGTAATCCTGTTAGATACCTTCATTTATTTATATCTCAGCCTGCCCACCTTGACCATACAGGTTTCATGTACAATAAGATGGATATGGCAAGGTAAGTCAGAATGAGTCCGGAGTGGAGCATGCTTTGACACCCGCTGAGCTTCAGATGACCATTGTCAACTAGCCAGAATGCCAAGAACCTGGCTAGGCTACTGTGTCCCAGCAGACAACAGTGCTGCAACTGATCTTGTGGATAAGCCACAGAGCAAATGCTGAGTTTTTACCAGTGATTTAATTTTTCAGGAAAGATAATTTCTTCTAAATTAAAACTTCAGCAACCAAAAGGAAATAACACCTCCTAGTTGAAGCAAAGCTTATGTTGGTTGTACTGTCTTCTAACCTTTGAAACAAATTGTGCATCATATATTTACCAGATTAAAAATACAGTATTTCAGGACAGGACTGATGTAAAATAGATAATGCTACCCCTTTAACAGATGTCCTGCACATGAGAAGAATGATAACTGTAGAGTACAATTCATTTTCAGTCTTATTTACTTGGGAATAAGAAATAGTAATATTTTTTTGGCTATGTTGCCTTTAGGTTGCAGTTCTTTATTATAATTATTACCATTTATTTATCCTGAGGACTGATATCAGGCAGCTACATAAGCATCGCAGTGGAATTCCCGACAGTGTGAACAAGAGTTTTTGGACAAGCTCCATGGTACCTAGGCCAGTAACAGAAAACAATTAGAGCATCCCTGCTATCTCCAGAGCTTTTTCCAGCAGGGGCTCAAATTAATTCCATATTGTGACTATATCCTACAAGATTTGGTTTACAGAAAAGCCCACTCTAAAGGTTTCTGCTATGACTGCTTCTGTGCAGTAGAAAGCCTAGTGATGTACAATTGTTCTTTTTAAAATATAAGTTAAGTCAGTGGGCAGTGAAATCAAGAAATGAACAGGAAGCCAAGGATGTTATTCAGTCCACATGCTCTCTGCGAGTCAACAGATACTGGCTGTCTCTGCCATTAATGTTGTTGCATGGAAATCCGTTCATATATAAAACTCAGATTGCAATGTGCAATTAAAAAAACATTCCTGAAGGAGCTAGTACTGATGTTCTTCTTCTTAGTTAGTCTTCTTCTGATTAGTTCCAAAAGCTTAAATCCTCCACAACATAGACTACTTAGTTACTGTAATTTTCTCCAGGGCAATATAGATCTTTCCAGCCTCTGGACAAACCACTCTCTGCATTTTCCTTTTGTCCTGGTTTCGACTGGGATAGAGTTAATTGTTGTGGTTTTTTTTTCCTTCCTTCTCAGTAGCTAGAATAGTGCTGTGTTTTGGATTCAGTATGGAATTTGATATGAGAATAATGTTGATAACATACTGATGTTTTTAGTTGCTGCTAAGAAAACAAGGATTTTTCAACTTCTCATGTCCTGCTAGTGCACAAGTACACAAGAAGTTGGGGGGGGGAACCATAGCCAAAACAATGAACACGAATTGGCCAATGGAATATTCTGTATCATCTAACATCATGCTCAGTATATAGGTAAGGCTTGATTAGTAAGCTCCACTCCAGTTTTTGGGATGGTGGTTTCAGGATTCTCTTCTCAGCTGGGAACAGGCTGGGCATCAGTCAGCAGCAGGAGGTGAGCAGTCACATTGTCATTACCCATTTGTATTTTCTATTATTACTATTATAATTATCATCATTATTTTAATTATATTTTATTTCAATTATCAAATTGTTTTTATCTCAACCTATGAGTCTCCTTATCCATACCCTTCTGTTTTGCTGATTAAGGATACAATTAAACTTGGACACCATAGTGAAAAGAGTGGGCATATTTTACTGGGGATAAGTAAATAATGTAACAGAATAATACAGAAGACATACAGTAAGAAAAGACAGAATAGTGCACTTAAAGCAAACAAATAGGAAAATACAGGGTAATGCATCAAATCATTACTACATTGAGAGAGAGAACAGTGATTAAGAAAGATACATCACCACTTGCATATGTTATCATGATCCAGATCCACAGTCGCTGGGGAGCCCCGGTTACAGAGAGGATTTGGAGAGCCTGTCCCGGCAAGTGGGAAGTCCACCCACAGGTGAGGCATCCAAAGTCACTGCAAGTGGGTCTAGCCTTATGTATTAGAGATCGGCAAACCAGAATAACTGGCACCTTTGTTTTGAGAGGAAAATTTCTGGTTTCATTCTCCTGTTGGATTCCACCCAAAGCCTGGCTAGGACTTTGGGGGAAAAACCAAGGGAGTTTCTAACAAAGCTGAATACTTGGGTTCTCAGCACTGAACAAGGCTGAGAAAGGAAAGTTGGACACATTCTCTCAGCATTCTATCCTTACTACGGATAATATTCTGTCTAAGCTGCATCTTTCACTAGTGAGCTTACATACTTTGTTAATGACTACATGCTAAGTTAGCAGCTTCGGCTCAGGGCCTGTTGTTCAGGCTTCAGTACTTCAACACTTTAGCAGTTTTTACATCAGCATAAGTGGGTTGTTATAACTTAGTACAATACCTACTAGCACAATGGTTATCAGTTATAAAATATACAGGATTCATCTATAGGTCAACTCTGGCTTGAGTCTGTTGTCCAAGCCTTAGCACTTCACCCTCTAACTATCTCCCCCATTTCCCAGGGGTGGAGGAGGGTGAGCGAGCGGCTGCATGGTGTTTGTCTGCCAGCCAGGTTTAAACCATGACACCTTTAAAACACACTTTTTTGCAACTTCCTTTCATGTGTTTGTTGGTGACAGTAACATAAAAGTTTGCTTCCCTGTAGGTAAGTGACATTGCAACACTGGGAAAAACTGTTTTAACTCAGATAACTTTATAATGAATAAAAGTTAAAATCTTTATAGAATAGTTAAAATATAAAATGTCTTGCCCCTGTTCAAGTTGAATTCAAGAATCCCATTAATTTCATTAGAAACTCATTCAGGGCAATGCAGAGTAAAATCTGAAGTAAATCTGGACATTGCTAGCATGTGTGTAGTTATTCATCTAACCTTTTTTATTAGGATCTTATTACATAATTTGGCCTTAAAAATATCAACCCATTATATGTCTGATGCCAGCAAAGTTTGAGTTTTCTTAGAACCAAACCATATATCTCAGAGCATTTATATATATGTATGTATGTATTTTGCATCATAGATCCAACAACCAATCTGCTTTATGTAGCTATTAGAAAGAAACTCATGCTAAATCACTCACACAGTACAACAAAATACCATTCTGCCTCTTGAT
The DNA here is from genome assembly GCF_031877795.1 of Strix aluco. NCBI lineage: Eukaryota > Metazoa > Chordata > Aves > Strigiformes > Strigidae > Strix > Strix aluco. The sequence goes on along the minus strand of NC_133971.1, from coordinate 57,893,666 downwards.
ATGTAGGCACTGAGTTATGTCTGAAAGAAAAACATCAGTCCTCTATACTGAAAATCCATGATGATATGCAGGGGAGCATCTGTAGCTGCAGAAGTAAAGTTAAATTGCGTTAACTCCTGTTGTAGACTGGCTAGAGCTTTTGTAGATTATATTATCTGGGAAACAAAAAGAAAAGTAAGTTTAATCTGGCAAGTTTTATCCAATAGGAAAGGTATTTTACATTATCAGCTTACTAGGAAAATGATTTTTTGACTGTTTTTCTGAATTCCTGACAGAAACTGTGCTTTCTTACAGCTGATGCTCTCTTTGCTATTGAAATCACTTCTTGCAGTCATCAATCTGTTTGTTGATGTGGTACTTTCTTCTGGAGCCAGGTGTCCTTCTAGTCAAAAGTAGCCACGGTTTAGTATGTGTCTTCACATCCCTAACTGTGATTTTATATTTCAACTAGAAAAGATAAAAGACTTAGGGATTTGATATTAATGGAAGGGGAGGAATGGATTTTAGTTACTGATGTTTGTAGCCTTTGAAGACATTTTAAATGCTTTTTTCTACTGTTCAAGGATTCAAAAGTAAGGATGTCATTACTGGCGCTGGATGATTATTTAAATCATGTTTAAGAAAACTCATGTTTTCTTAAAAGCCATTGGTGGTCTGGTTATAGATATAGTAATTAGCGGGGTAGTTGAACTTGTTACTAACAGTAAACTTCCACCAGTGAAAAAGCAACTATCTCTCAAGGCAGTGAGACCTCACTCCTGGGCCTCTCATTTCAGTGGCTTCCTGAGATCAAGACCCAGACAAGCAGTATGAGACCTGAATGGAATCTAATTTGATTAAATCTGATGAGAGCCAAGTTATCATGTTGTTCTAATTTAAGCAGATCAAGAAAACGGAAGTATTTTTTCCTTTGACATTGCTTCAAAAGACTGTTGCTAACACACAAGGGCTTTAAAATATTGGAAGCGTGGAACTTCAGAGTGGATGAGTTAGAGCTCAGACAAAAGGAAGGCACAATTTAATAAGTTAGTCAAGAACAAAAAGAACAAAAGCTAAAGCAGACTGTCTTTGTAATGCTACCAAATTGTGTAAGAAAGCTGATCTCAGGTCTTTCAAACAGACTGCGGTTAAAGACACTTCTTTTAACTGCAGCATCTGCAATATAAATTCCTACCGTTTCCCAACAAATAATTAATACAGTAGCTTTAGCAAGAACACAAGATCAACCGTGACTATTGACTGATGAACTCTTCCTCAATTATTAGAGAGAGAGACAACTGTATGTTCTTCATCATTCAGTTTAAGTTTCCTTTAAACTAGCCCTGGATATCTTAACAGATATCCAGGTGTTTGTTCTGAGACACCTATTCCATAACAATTTTTGATAAATGTTTCACAGAACTGATCATGGCAAGCAATCCAATTCAAAGTGTTGAAGAAGCCTGTAGGAACCAGTGGGTTGACATCAAGGCAATGCTATTGAGAATGTATCTATAATAGAAAAGAAATCTCTGAATACATTGTAGGTAGGTGCACTCCAAAATCTTTTAATGATACAGGTTTGTAGCATTCATTTTTTCCTGTCACTGTTATTGATTTCAGATGACTATAAACAAATAAACTAAAAGGTTAATTCTGAGCAGTGCAAAACTGAATACAGTATTTCGCTGAGATGTTCAGTGTGCTAAATAGAAAGGCCTGGTTCTAGTGAAGTTTGGTTTTATTGCTACAGTGACAGGTAATTTGACTGGGAAAATACAGAGGTAATATGTCTAGTTATCAATGTCTACATAACATAGAGAGTTTGTGACCTTTAGCAATTTCTTGGTCCACTTTATAATCAGCTCAGAATGCATACACTCTATGTCATTTAGCAACTGGCAGCTGTTCAGAATCTTTCATAACTTCTAGAATATTCTTGAAATTTTAGAGAGAGATATAACTGCTCTGTACTGTCATGTGGAAATACCTTAAATCTAGTACAAAACTTCAGTATCAATATTCTGAGAATGTTGGGATTGATAGTTCAATAGTTGTGTTTGCCTTAGACATATTGCTTTTTATTATATGGTAGGACAAAATCAGTTATTAAAATACTTTAAGATGAAGCTTTAATGCAGTTCTATCAGCAATGCTTCTGTATCATTTTTATTATGGATATTATTAGGATGAGAGTTTATAATGGAATATTGCCATGTGTTCTATTCTTGTGGTTACAGAAAGTTTCAGTAGCACATAAATAGCCAGTGATATTCAGCACATCACCTTAGGGACCTTGCTAAACATTTATTAGAATGATCTGACTAGAAAGGAAAGTGGACCCCTTTGACCTTGCTTTATTAGATCAAGAAGAGATCAATGAAGAGACACAGATTTTAACATAAGGTAACTACAATTCTGGCAGAATGAAATTTAGTCATCAGCCATAAATTCAACCTAGTAAGGGAAAACAACAAAACAACAGCAAAAACTTGTGGAAATAAGGTGATTCTTAAGGCTTCCATATAGCCCACCTGTTTGAATAAACAGTCTCCTTTCTCTTAACCTTCCCTTTTTCTTTTCCTTCCCTAAATATATTGCATATGCTTTGGACCATGGACTGTATCATATTGTCTGTGAGTTTTTAAACAGACTGAAGACTAGTATCCTCCAGTGGCACAAACATCTATAACCTACTAACAGGATTTAGCAGTGATGACAACATATAAATATTTTTATAAGATATTTATAAATATCTTATGTTTTTCTCCATCTGTCCCAACTTTCCTTGTGATCTGATTTATAATCAGACAAATGCAGAGCTGAGTCTGTACTTCAAAACAGCAGATTTTACAAAATAGAAGGGAAGTGTCTGAATTGAAAGTCAGTTTTAATGTGCAAAAGCACCTTTGTGAAATGTTATGAAATGAGTTGAACCATTACACTTACTTTTAGTAATCATAATTTTTCCAACCCTTTCATTAAAACTAGATTTGCTGTAAATTGCATATTTTCCCCAGATTGCTTTATAATGTATTAAACCACCAAGATTCTGAATGCAGCACAGCATGCTTGATTTAAACTAGTTCACAGAGCTACTTTGACAAGACCTTCACTTTCAGGAATCCTGAATAAAACTTAATTGAACGATAAGGCTAACTCAGAAAACTGTAGTAATGCTGTTCACTCTTATTCTTTTATTATCATTGAAGTCCACCTTTAATACGTAAACATATTAAAGACATATTGAGGCTACTAAATGAGTGCAAATATTAGTGATGGCAAGCAATGATTGCTGCCACAGACAAATAAATGCTTTTGCTATTCTTGAATGAATATAGTTTCTATTCAACAAAAAAAGTCATTATTTGATATTTGAATTTATTTCCATAAAAAGATGATGCATTAAAAAAAACCCTGACTGTTGCAACTAACATCATATTCTCGTGCAGAGAGGAGACAGGAATGAAAAAGGCTGTTTTAAAGGAAGAAAACTTTTTTTTACTTAGAAATATCAAGAATAGCAAAACTAGTTTCCCCTGCTTCTGCTGCAGAATTCATTCCAGACCTTTTTTCAATCCATGCTGGCAGAAATTATTACATTGAATCTTTAACAAAGACTTATTTTCCTCAAGTTGTTTGGTTACAGATATGTTAATAAAAACAATATCAGCAGTCCCCACCCACCCACTTTAGGTTTTCTCTCCAAAATATTTAGGCTGTTATATCGTTGCCAGTTCTCCATTTGTCCACAGAACCTAAAACAAAACCAAAGGAAAACTGTTAGGTTTTTTTCCCCTATACCTTAAGAAAGGGAAAGTACAAATCTGTTTTTAATTAGTTGGTCACTTTTAAACATTTTCTGTTCACTGGAAGATCTTAGCTGATACTCATCTAGTTTTTATAGTAAGCACTGTCATAGATTCAGCCTTTGCTACTTTTAACAGTACTGGTGCTATAAAAATTGCCATTGTGAGTACAAAATGCTTACTGAAGCAGAAATGTTATCCATTAACTGCTAAAAATGCAGGGTTTTGTACAGATCTTTTAAAAATATTTTCCAGGAATATAATCTTCACTGACATAAGGAACTGAGTCAAAAATCTTATTTAAATATTATTCAAACATGATTTCAGCTAGACAGATAGGTTAGATCCCTCTTCACTGAAGATAAAAAAAGAATCAGTTACTTAGTCTCAAATTCTGCAAGGCTCTTTCAGTAAATTGGAATATAAGGTCATCAGGGAAAAGTTTCCAGTCTTTAGTTTTTAATCTTTGCATTTTCTTGACAACAGGGTGAAGTCGTCAGAGTGTACTCCCAAGGATTCTTCCTCTCAGGGACCCTTTACCTGCTTTAAAGAAAACTGCCCCAAAGAATGTTTGTATATTCATACAATTTTAAAATTCCAGGCTGCCATTTAATCTTCATGAATGCTCGACCATATAATGAAGAATGTTTTCATTCCATTTGTGCTCAAACCTTTCCTCCTGAGTTTTCCAATCTCCTTTCTTTCTTTGCTGCCTCTGGAACAGTCGAAAAATCTAACACTGCAGTTTCACTTTTGCTGGGGAATTGCGTGGCTCTGGACAGATTATTCTATTTGTGTGTAAATATAATACCTCTTACAGTGTGATTTGAACAGTTGATACCAATGACAGAATTTTTTGTCAGTCATTTAAAGTGTAATTTTTATACTAGAAAAATACAATGTGGCTTTATAAATATAACTCACACTACTCACTTCAAACAAAGTCTGCTACAACGATGAGTAAATAATTTATGATTATGAGTCATAATTAAATGAAATTTATTAAATGTGAATTGTACAAACCAAGCCAGGTATGTTTTGAATGAAATTTATGAGGTAAATAGGGAGAAATGACTGTCAAAGTGGTGCTTCTATTCTTTCTTTTTTACCCTTGTCTTCCACCTTGTAAGTAGCATTAAAATAAAAAAAATCTAAAAATTGCAAATTAAAAGAAGCTGATACTCTTAAACAAGAAAGAGATCAAACAGTAATACATTTAATTTTGACAGAAACATTTTTTCCCTCTTTATGGATCATATAAGTGATATGGAAGGAGAACAAAGCATTTCATAGTACTTGGAGAGTGTTCAAGTGTTTTGAATTTCTGACATATTCCAGATTTTTTTCAATCTTCACTTGAATAGTTCTAAAAATCATCAGGAACAATACTCTATTATGGCCAAACAAGACAAGTTTAGAGTGAAAATGCTGCCAAGTGAAGAGAGAATAAAATGCATAATATACAAACTTGCCATGTTTTGGCTGAGAACTAAGAATTTTTGTAAAACTGAGTTTAAGGTCATGTGAATATTTTTGCTTTTTATCCTTTCTTAACTATAAATTGTAGTACCCATCATATCTCACGAAGAGGCACTTAACTAAAACAAGACTTTACTATATAGATTCTGTTTTATGTTTTACATTTCATGCCTAACATGCATATATTTGCAGTAGGCATGCACATTTACATTGAAAATTCACAGTGATAAAAACAGTTTTGACAGAACAACTATTTTTTTGTTACAATAGTTTATTCATCAAACACAAGATATTTTGTAGAAATTCACCTTTTTCTGTCAATTTTTCAAATTTGTTTGGGTGAAGTATGAAAGGAGAAAATGTGGGGACAATCAGGATTTAGTCCTCAGTCTGAATTGAGGTTTGCTTGATGTAGTGAAGTGTAACTTCTATCTGGCCTTTAGATTCATCTTACATGGAAATATGGTTAAGAGGAGAGAAAGGAGAAATGCTGATTTGTATGTGTCTGCCTTGGTATGACACTGTAACCTGTGACTTTACTGTCCCATGATTAGGTATGGGTAAGTAAATGCTTCTCTCTCTGCCTTCTCAGAGTGAAAAACTCCTTTCTCATTAGAAAATAATTTTTTTTTTTTTTTCAAGAATGTGAAAAATTATTTAGCTTTCTTCTGATATTGAGGGAAGCAAAAGGTAAAATTTGTCATTGCCAGACTGGTTCTCCATTAGTACTCTAAGAATACAGTGTAGCTAGGTTCTGAAATGATTGTTTTTGCTACTTACTTTCCACATTCAATCACTTTATCAAATGGTTATGAACTTTGTTTCTGAAACCAATACCATTTTAAAAATCCATCCAGGGAAGGTGGGACAGCTTTTCAGGACCCAAATTTTTCAGTGACACAAATATCTGGAGATCATTTCCACGACAGGGTGAACTCTGATGCTTCTATATTCTGAACAGTCTTTGGGTCTTTGTGGAGATTTGAACTCAGCTGGCAGCCAGACGCCATGTGGCCGGCCGTTCAGCTCCCCCTCCCACCTCTGGTAAGATAGGGGAGGAACAAAAGAAGGTAATTCGTGGGTTGAGTAAAAAGAAAGAATTTACTAAATATAACAAGAGAACAACAGTAAAAATAGAGAGTTCAAAAAGAAAATGGGTAAAAGGCAACAGTGGCTTACCAAACACAGGAACCGCCCCCCACAGCAACAATACCGCCCTACGAGCAGACAGAGAGAGAGAGACGCCAAGCGTGAGCCCAGCCCCCTGGGCATGACATCACATGGTATGAACTACTCCAATGAAAATTAACTCCATCCTGGTCGAAACCAGGACAGTCTCCACCCCTTATTCCATACCATTGACGTTATGCTCAGGTTTCTAAATACATTTTAAGGAATCACCACCCCCTTTTTATTCCCAGGTCTCACAGGTATTATTCCCTTAGTCTATGGGCCATCCTTCCACAATTTTTGCTGAGTTCATTTGGTCCATAACTTCAGGTTCCATCTGTTGTGACAGTCTATAAGGCTGAGGAATGAGGCGGAGTTGGTTCAGTTGGTGGAGCAGGAGGCTTTGAATGTGGCACGGGGATGTTGCAAGGCACTAAATGCAATAACAGGGTTATTTGACAGTTCGGTTCATTGGCTATTCTCACCTATGATACAGAGAAATGATTACTTGTTTTAAGACTTATTTACTTATTTACTTATAGCAAAGTGCTTGGCAACTTATTTACTTACTTATAGCAAGTTATAGTATTATTTATAGTATTTTTGAATATTGCTCAGAATCCTGCTTGCCCAGACTGTTCTGTGGAATTTTACCAAGGACTACTCTGTCCATCAAAACAAAGCAGTTTACTGTGAAAATCTACCAAGAACTGCAGTGTTCAGCAAAATATCATGTTTTTGTCCTTGAGGAACAGGTGTGCTCTAACTAGTTGGGCCTCGGTAATGAGTAAAGATAGCCATATACGGATTGTAGAAGTTTCATTGGTTCCCTTAAATAAGATAGGATGAGTAAACCGGCTGAAAAACATTTTTGTTGTTCAAGAAATTGGCTAAGAGAATCTGCGTATGCTCCGGGGAAAAAACAAGGTGAGAAAGACTACGAGCCTTCCTCCCAAAGACCCCCGAAGACAACCACCACGAGGCAATGTGCAGGTGCAAAGATAACATAAACTGCTGACACCAGCCTTTTAAACTAATCCAGCCTTACTCATGCATATGTATGTTTGTGTTATGCAATCCAATGAATATGTATATCCACACTCCATAAGTTTTTGGTAAAATGTGCTGTTGGTGTGCAAGCTTTGTGGAGAAATCCCCTTGCACCCCGGCATCAGAGTAAACATACCTGCTTTATAACTCTATTCGAGATGTAGAGTCTGTTTTCCGCAAGTCAGTTGGCACCCCAGACAGGACCCTCTCTGTCCAGCTGCGCGACTGGCTGAGAGGGGGATGTTCTAGGTGCACCCCGAGGTTTCTTTCTTGGAGAACCTCCCTCGCTCCCCCAATCTTGGCAGGGGCAGACAAGGACCGTCTATTGGCTGATCAGGTATGTTGGAGAAGGGGGAGACCTGTAAGTCATAAGGAGACGTCCTACGTGAGGTAAAGAGCCTCTGTGCTCATCGCTGGGGTTGGGGTGCGAGTCCCCAAATAGAGTGGTAGTGGTCCCGTGGGTTGCAGAGTGGTTTCGACACTCTGACCACATTGGTATCCTAGGTCAACTTGGGTACTCCCAGTACGGGGTTACGGGAGTGGTGTGGCATTGCCATGTTACCATCAAATGTAAAATCTGGTACTAAATTATAATAATTTAGTCGATATTGATCAGGTGTAGATTTGTGGTAAATGATAAATGACAAATGGCTCATGGTATATGATTTATGCTTTTGGCTTTGATTTATGACTTTTCTCATTTAGCAATTGTTGTAATTGGTATTTTGATGTTTGTAGTATTTGTCATTTTATGTTGTGAGAGTAATAAGTGTAAGAGGCCTCTTTGTGTGGTTGTGTGATTGTTCTGCGGGTGTGAGACGCAGCCCAGCTGCAGCTGCAGAGTGCGGAGTTCTCTGATCCGCAGTTCCGTTATCCTGTGAGGGAAGCGGCGGGAGAGGAACAAAGTGGAGGGCACACTCTGTACTAGTGGGGGATAGTGCAGGACGAGTGAACATTCCTTAGTACAGAGTGCCCTAGTGCCCGCCCACTGGGTCACTGGTGCTGCCTGTTTTAAGTGTCATAGGTGAAATATCTCCTCTAGCAGGAGGCAGTAATTCTCTGTTAATTGTTATCTTGAATTTAGGTGCACACTCTGTGGGGAGAATGCACCCTTGTACCATCTGCCTGCGGGGGATATTGTCAGCTTAATTGGGTAGCGTTTTAAGGTAAAGTAGATGAGATGGGAAGCGGCCAGAGTGGGGGAATAGTCAAAAAGAGTCCTGTAGGCTGTATTTTAAAACGCTGGAAGAAGGTAGGGGACCTCCAGGCGCAATAATAATAATAATAATAATACACTAATAATATATTGCAATCAGTGCTGGCCCCTATATAAATTGGATGAGGGGGAAAATGGCCCCTTAATGGGTCCTTGAATTATAACACTCTGCTACAAGTGATGCTGTTTTAAGGAGGGATGAAGTCTCCTATGCAGACATGTTTTTCACCCTCCGAGACCATCCTGAATATCAAATAGACTGTGGCCTGGCACCCCCATGAGATCTTCTAGTGCTGGCACTGGAAAAAGAAAATAAGAAGGAAGGGAAAGAGAAAGGGCCCGAAATAAAGGACTTACCAGAGTACTATAAAGCACTGGTAGGAAGCCGGCAGGAGGAGAGTGAAAGTTTAGAGGAGCCAGAGCCAGGGTCCCTGCCTCACAGCCCCCTATCGGAGATGGAGATGGGAGAAGCCAGTGGTGGTGCAGGCTCCTCTGAGAGAGGCTGTGGGGCCGGAATGGGGGGGTGTGTGGGGGTGGGGTGGGGGGTGGGGAGGCTGTCAGAATAAAAGTCCCGTTCACTTCCTTTGATCTTGCAACTTGGAAAAGTGCAGCGAAGAGGTATTGGAGCGACTCTGTTGGGGTGACCAAGCATTTTCAGTTTCTAATAAAACACCCACACTGGGACCCCAACAGAGGAGCCCATATGAGATTGGTAATGCATATAGAGATTGGATTGTAAGGGGCATGGAGCAGGCTATACCGAAGGCAATTAACTGTGCGGGTCTATATGCCGTTCAGCAGGGACCTAAAGATACTCCCTCAGAATTCCTGGAGAAGCTCTGGGATACCGTGAGGCGACACACACCCTTAGATCCAGGATCAGAGGTGGGAATACAACAGTTAGCGTCATTATTAGCACATGACATTCGAAAGAAGTTGCAGAAGCTGACACTGCCAGAGAGTAGGAATTTGGAGACCTTGTTGGACAGAGCATAGAGAGTATATAGCAATAAGAGAGGAGGAGATCTGCATCCTGTTGTAGCAAACCCATATATATTATTAATTAGATTAGTATCAGAATTGGCTTGGTTTACATGCTGGACCTAAAAGACACCTTCTTTTGCTTGCCTTTGAGCTGCGAAACTCAGTTATTGTTTGAATTTGAATGGGAAAACACGGAATCCAGAAGGAAGATGCAATTAACATGGACTGTGTTACCCCAGGGGGTTAAAAATAGTCCCACTCTTTTTGGAAACCAACTAGCTAAAGATCTGGAGCAATGGGAGTGGCTACGTGGAATCAGGGAAATTCTGCAGTATGTAGAGTATTTATTAATAGCCACAGAGACTAAAGAAATGTGCATAATGTGGACCATTAGTTTATTAAATTTTCGGGGACTTAATGGCTATCGAGTCTCTCCACAGAAAGCCCAGGTATCTCAGCAGCAAGTAACTTACCTTGGATACGAGGTCATGGCTGGTCAATGGACCCTAGAACTGGAAGAAAGGAAGCCATCTGTCAGACCCCTTGACCACAGACAGCTAAAGAGCTCCAAACGTTCCTAGGAATGACCGGATGGTGTCACCCATGGATATATAACTATGGACTCATGGTAAAACCCCTTTATGAACTATTAAAATCAAATCTGAAAACCCTCACTTGGAATTGAGAGACAGACAGAGCATTCCATCAGCTGAAAAGGAAGCTGATGGATGCCCCTGCTTTGGGTTTACCAGACATCACTAAGCCTTTCTGGTTATTCTCCCACGAGAAACAGGGAATAGCCCTAGTGGTCCTGGCCCAAAATTTGGGACCAGATAGAAGGGCAGTGGCACACTTCTCTAAACAACTCGATGAAGTAAGCAAAGGATGGCCTAGCTGCCTGAGGGCAGTAGCAGCAGTAGTTCTAAATATTCAGGAAGCACAAAAATTCACATTGGGCCAGAAAATCACAGTACTAGTATCCCACACAGTGTCTGCAGTACTCAACATGAAGGGAAGACACTGGCTTTCACCTCAAAGGTACCTGAAACACCCAGCCCTCCTAGTGGAACAGGATGATATAGAAATAGAGGTTACTAACATTGGCAACCCAGCTTCTTTTCTCAGTGGAAACACAGGAGAACCAGTGACACGCGACTGCCTGGAAACGATTGAAGCAGTTTATTCCAGCCAGCCAGACCTCAAGGAGGAACCATTAGAGGACGCTGATGAATCCTGGTATACGGACGGGAGCAGTTTTTTTGACAAGGTATCCACAAGGCAGGATACGCGGTAACCACCGAAGATCAGGTAGTAGAATCTAAAGCTCTTCCTCTGAATACCTCAGCACAAAAGGCAGAAATAATAGCTCTAACTTGAGCACTGGAAATGGCCAAAAGGCATGAAAATTAATATATGGACAGACTCTAAACATGCTTTTGGAGTAGTCCATGCTCATGGGGCAGTGTGGAAAGAGAGAGGACTCTTGTCTGCACAGGGAAAACATATAAAGCATGCCAAAGAAATCCTCAAACTCCTGGAAGCAGTGCAACTACCTGAAGAGGTGGCTATAATGCATTACAAAGCTCACCAAAGAGGAAATTCCACCCATGAACTTGGCAACGCTACGGCAGATCGTGAGGCCAAAAGAGTGACTGAGAACGGTGAAATAGAAGTGCAGTCTTTGGTTCCGGATGGTAAAATACAAATTGACGGTGAGCCTCAATATTCTAGGGAGGACCAAAAACTTATTGAAGATCTAAAGGGAAGCAGAGAAGAGGGCAAGTGGGCAAAGACTCCTGAAGGTAAATAATAGTACCATCTGCACTATTATGTGCTATAGTAATGGGAGAGCATAGAAAATCCCACTGGGGGGCAGAGGCCTTATATAAATATCTGAATCTGCGAATAGTTGCTCAAAATCTGTATACCACCATCAAACAGGTGACCCAGCAATGTGAGATCTGTTTACAAAACAATTCTAAAACAGGACCAAAGGCCCAACCCGGGCAGATAGGGAAAGGAAATTACCCAGGGCAACAATGGCAAATTGATTTTTCTGAACTCCTAAGAAAACAGGGGTTTCGGTACCTTTTGGTCTTGACAGATACCTTTTCCGGGTGGCCAGAAGCATTCCCTTGCTGGGCTAAAAAGGCCAGAGAAGTAACAAAGGTATTGTTACAAGAAATAATACCAAGGTTTGGGGTTCCAGCAACAATATCCTCAGATCAGGGATCACATTTTGTGGCAAAAATTGTCCAGCAGGTTAGTAAACTTTTAGGAATAGACTGGCAATTACATACCCTGTATAATCCACAAGCCAGTGGTCAAGTAGAAAAAATGAATCATTTAATCAAACAACAAATAGTAAAACTAGGCCAGGAAGCTGCATTGTCCTGGCCCCAAGCATTGCCCTTAGCCCTTCTAAGAATCAGAACCAAACCCAGAATTAAGGAGGGATTAAGTCCTTTTGAAATAGTATATAGGAGACCATATATGATACAAGCAGGAACATCAACCCAGGTTGGAGATTAAATACTAACAGATTATGTTATAAATCTACAAAAGCAACTGCGAGAAATAGAGAAATTGGTCCTGGGGACCAGAGCTCGAGGTCTGGACAGGCCTGTACACATTAAACTGGGTGATTATGTATATATCAGATCTTTTCCAGATTCACCTCTGGAACCTAAATGGGAAGGTCCATTTCAGGTGTTATTAACTTCCCATACAACAATCAAGATTAAGGAACAGACATTGTGGATACACCACACCAGGGTGAAGAAAGCCCCTAAGCCAAAATGGGAATCAACACCTGTGGGACTGCTAAAGCTTCGCATCCAAAAATGGTGATATGGGTATAAGTGCTTATAATTTTGCTGAACTGTAATTTAACAAGTGCTTGGGAATGGCCTTGGACAGATGCTTATTTTGGACATACAGGCCTTATGGGAGAGAATCTATTGGGGATGAATTTGGCAACCGTTATAATATACGACAACATGACATTTCGACCAGACAAATGGGAAAAGATGAATTCAATCCATACCTGGAGAGTTAAAAGAGGAAAAGAAGTACAGATCGGTTGTAGAATCTTCAATGCAAGTGAGGTAAAAGATCTGACTCCCCTGACTCAAATTGCTATCAAGAAAATTTCGAATGGGAGAATGGGATGCAGAATAGGCCAAACCCACTGTGTGACTGAGGTTTGTTGGTATGTATTTACTGCAATCCAACCAGTATCCATTATTTGTTTGGGAGGAACCAAACTAGGGGACCGAGCAGTATCTTTCAAATTCAGATTAAATATAACGCAGGAGGAAACCACAACCACTCCTGTTTATACTATTCCAACTCAGATTACTAATTCAAACCACATAGAATTTAAACAATTGAGAGCACCATATGTGTATCCGATAGGCCCATATGTAATTAAGAATGTTGTTCAACCACAGTTAATATCTAATCCAACATGGTCTCTTAAATGAGTTGAGCTACTGATGCAAAGCATTATTTCAGAGATCCAGCCAGCCTGTTCATCTTTCTTAAAGACCTCTTACGAAGGATGGACAACCTGGATACAAAGATGAACACTTCATACAGGACGAACAAAAAGAGACCTAATTGGTGCTCTAGGGACAGGATTGGGAATTTTAAATAGTATTGATTTGGAAATAATAATGAACAAACTCGCTACAGTAACCAGTGACCTGAACAAAATACAATATCCTCTAAAATCCTCCCTCCTAACTTTGGGCAACAATCAGTGGCTTATGGCAAGTGCATTTCCACAATGGGAGAACCTTAATGAAAAAGATAGTAAGATAATTGTAGATGCATTAGACACAATTCAAACTAACATTACTACAGCCCTTAGTTGTGTCCAAGCTCAATTATGGATACAATCAACAGCAGCTGCAATCATCAGGGAAGGTGAGGACGGAATCCTGCCAAGAGAATTCCGAAAGGTAATATGGGATAATGCAACAGAATTTGAAAGAAGATTTCAATCATGGTGGCACTTAGTTAATTTTACCTTTGACCCCGTTAAGAACACAGCCACAGCTTTTGTATTAACGATATATCAAGCTCGGGTATATAAAATATATCGGATTGTTGCATTAGGATTGAATCATCATGGAACTGTGGTTTATCCCTTAGAGCACAGGGTATGGGCTATAAAAAAATAAGAAGAAATTGCAAACTACTGATGTTGAGGCCTATACTGTGCGAGACCAGCAAGGATTCATTTGTGAAGAAAACACCATCAGAGCTCATGACATTTGTCTGCACACTGAACAAAATGTCTGCCAATTCAAGACTCACCCTAATGAAACTCCAGAGACTATTATAATTTACATGGGTGTGGGATGTGTTTGTTTAAGAACCCTGTGTGACTTTGTACAAGTAGATGACCTTATAATAGATACAAGTAATCATTCAAACATCTGTATCTGCAATTTCGTTAGTCTTACAGGATGTGATTTCAATTATACTGTTCCTATCACAACTTATCAATTGTTACGATCCAATTATAAATTAGTTCAAGATTGGCAGCCCACTCCTATTGGAATGGATCTGACCCTAGTAAGAAAACTTTTGCATCATGAAAATTTAAAAAGATTGATGAACAGGTCCAAAAGTGGACAAAAGAGTTTAATTACTGTTCAGCATGATACAGAGAGAATACATCAAATCATGAAACGAGTGAAATCAGATGGAGAACACTATTGGTGGGATGTCCGCAAGTCACCTAAAATCAAATCTGCCTGAGGCACACATCGGACCTCTACATACTTCTGCATCACCCACCAAGTGCACCCAGGTCCTTGGGCAAAAGTAATCCCACGCATGGGTTTACCTTTACCCAATGCAGGAGTAACCCAGACGGCCTTCCCCAACACATTCTTAATGCGCACTATGGGGGCTTTATCCCCATCCACGGTATGTAGGAGGTTTGATTGAGCAAGGCCAGCTTGCTTGGCAGATCCTTTGGTATTGACTAACCAGGTGGCCTTTGCTAAATGCACATCCCAGTGTTTGAAAGTTCCACCCCCTCATTGCTCACGGTAGTTTTCAGCAATCCATTGTATCACTCAATTTTCCCAGAGGCTGGTGCATGGTAGGGAATGTGATATATCCACTCAATGCCACGTTCTTTGGCCCAAGCGTCTATGAGGTCGTTTTGGAAATGTGTCCCATTATCTGACTCAATTCCTTCTGGCGTGCCATGCCGCCATAAGACTTTCTCCTCAAGGCCTAAAATGGTGTTCCAGGCAGTGGCATGGGACATGGCATGAGTTTCCAACCAATCAGTGGCTGCTTCTACCATTGTAAGCACATAGCATTTGCCATGCCAAATTTGTGGGAACATGATATAATCAATCTGCCAGGCCTCCCCATATTGATACTTTGACCATCGTCCTCCATCCCAAATGGGCTTTAACAGTTTGGCTTGCTTGATCGTAGCACATGTCTCACATTCATGGATTACCTGTGCAATAACATCCATGGTTAAGTCTACCCCTCGGTCATGAGCCCATCTACATGTTGCATCTCTTCCCTGATGGCCTGAGGAGTCATGGGCCGAGAGAGCCAGAAATTGTTCACCCTTATGTTGCCAGTCCAGATCTACTTGAGACACCTTGATCTTGGCAGCCTGATCCGCCTGTTGGTTGTTCTGATGTTCTTCAGTGGCCTGGCTCTTGGGTACATGAGCGTCTACATGGTGTACTTTCACAACCAGATTCTTTACTCAAGCAGCAATATCTTGCCATAATTCAGCAGCCCAGATGGGTTTGCCTCTGTGCTGCCAGTTGCTCTGTTTCCACTGCTGTAACCAACCCCACAGCACATTTGCCACCATCCATGAGTCAGTATAGAGGTAGAGCACCGGCCACTTTTCTCACTCAGCAATATCCAAAGCCAACTGGATGACTTTCACCTCTGTGAACTGACTCAATTCACCTTCTCCTTCAGCAGCTTCAGAAACCTGTCGTGGGGGGCTCCATACAGCTGCTTTCCACCTTCAATGTTTTCCCACAATGCGACAGGACCTGTTGGTAAACAGGGCATATTGCTTCTCATTATCTGGTAGCTCAGTATATGGTGGGGCCTCTTCAGCATGTGCTACCTCTTCCTCTGGCACCATTCCAAAATCTTTGCTTTCTGGCCAATTAGTGATCACTTCCAGTATTCCTGGTCGGCTGGGGCTCCCTATTCGAGCCAGTTGTGTGATTAATGTGACCCATTTACTCCACGTGGCATCAGTTGCATGGTGTGTAGAGGGGACACTCTCTTTGAACATCCAGCCCAGCACTGGCAGTTGGAGAGCCAGGAGGAGCTGTGCTTCAGTCCCGATCACCTCTGAAGCAGCTCGAACCCCTTCGTATGCTGCCAGTATCTCCTGTTTGGTTGGAGTATAGTGGTCTTCTGATCCTCTGTATCCCCGACTCCAAAACCCCAGGGGTCGTCCCCAAGTCTCCCCTGATGCTCTCTGCCAGAGACTCCAGGTCGGACCATTCTTCCCGGCTGCAGTGTAGAGCACATTTTTAACATCTTGCCCTGTTCGAACTTTCCCGAGGGCTACTGCATGAACTATTTCCTGCTTAATTTGCTCAAAAGTCTGTCACTGCTCCGGGCCCCATAAAAAATCATTCTTTTTCCGAGTCACTTGATGGAGAGGGCTGACAATCTGACTGTAGTTTGGAATGTGCAGTCTCCAGAAACCCACAACGCCCAAGAAAGCTTATGTTTCCTTTCTGTTAGTTGGTGGGGACATAGCTGTTATTTTATTAATCACCTCCATTGGAATCTGACGACGTCCATCTTGCCATTTTGCTCCTAAAAACTGGATCTCTTGTGCAGGTCCCTTGACTTTACTATGCTTTATGGCAAAATCGCCTCTCAGAAGGATTTGGATTATTTTCTCCCCTTTCTCAAAAACTTCTTCTGCTGTATTAGCCCACAAAATGATGTCATCAATGTATTGCAGGTGTTCTGGGGCTTCACCCTGTTCCAGCGCAGTCTGGATCAGTCCATGGCAAATGGTGGGGCTGTGTTTCCACCCCTGTGGCAGCCGATTCCAGGTGTATTGGACACCCCTCCAGGTAAAAGCAAACTGTGGCCTGCATTCTGCTGCCAGAGAGAAGGATGGAGAAAAATGCGTTGGCAATATCAATCGTGGCATACCACTTGGCCACCTTTGACTCTAGTTCATATTGCAGTTCCAACATGTCTGGCACGGCAGCACTCAGCGGTGGCATGACTTCATTCAGGCCCTGATAGACTACTGTCAATCTCAACTCTCCATTATACTTTTGCACTGGCCATACAGGGCTGTTAAAAGGGGAGTGCGTCTTGCTGATGACTCCTTGGCTCTCTAGTTGACAAATCAGTTTATGGATAGGGATTACAGAGTCTCGATTGGTGCGGTATTGCTGTTGGTGCACGGTTGTGGTGGCAGTTAGCACCCGTTGTTCTTCAACCCTCAGCAATCCCACAACAGAAGGATCCTCTGATAGACCAGGCAAGAGAGACAGCTGTTTAATTCCTTCTGTTTCCAAGGCAGCTATACCGAAATCCCACCGATACCCTTTCGAGTCCTTAAAATACCCTATTCTGAGATAATCTATACCAAGAATGCATGGAACATCTGGGCCAGTCACAATGGGGTGTTTTTCCCACTCTTTTCCACTTAGGCTCACCTTGGCCTCCAATACAGTCAGCTGTTGAGACCCCCCTGTCACTCCTGAAATACAAAGGGGTTCTGCTCCTTTAAAATTTGATGGCATTAGTGTGCATTGCGCACCAGTGTCCACTAGAGCCTTATACTGCTGGGGGTGAGATGTGCCAGGCCATCGAATCCACACAGTCCAGTAAACTCGGTTGTCCCTGTCCTCCGCCTGGCTGGAGGCAGGGCCCCTCTAATGTTGATCATAATACTCGCTAATGACAAAAGGGTTAGTGTGGTTTGGAAGGATTTCAGCCTCATCTTGATTACTGGAAACCGGAGCAGCCTTTCTCCTGAAAGGACGACGTTCTGCACCTGTTCTTCCTTCCAGCTTACATACCCACTTTTCTAGGAGGTAGGTAGGTTTTCCATCCCATTTCTTCATGTCTTCTCCATGGTCATGCAGGCAATGCTACAGCTTCCCCCGTGGTGTGTACCGGTTCTCTCGAGTAGAGAAACGATTGCTCCTAATAGCCGAGATTCTGGTCCGTGCAGGTGGGGAGTAGGACATGTTCTCCTTAAGTTGCTGGACATCTTGAGATAATTGTTTCACAGCCGCGATGATGGGGGAAGAGACACTTTCTTCATATTGTCGTAGTCGGCAAGCCAGTTCATTCACTGTTGGTCCCTCTTTGTCTGTCCAGTCCATTAGTGCTAATGCACTGGCATATGATGAGGGTGTGCTCCGTACAAAAGCCCTCCGCATGGGCCACGTGCATCGGACTTCATCTGGATCTGTGGGTAGCTGTGCATTATCTGGGTCATAGAAACTACCTCCTGCACAGCTAGATCCCTCAAGTATTGAATGCCTCTTTCCATAGTGGTCCACTTACTTGGTCAACATGTCAAGTCGTCCTTGAAGGGATACCTCTCCCTCACACTTGACAGAAGTTGCTTCCAGAGACTAAGATTTTGTGTCTCCTTTCCAATGGCTTTGTCACGCCCTCTTCCTTAGACAGGGATCCCAACTGCCTTGCCTCCCTGCCCTCTAGTTCCATGCTACTGGCCCCGCTTTCCTAGCACCGCAGCAGTCAGGTAACGAGTTGCTCACCTGGCTGGCGGCTGTAAGCTTTTCTTATGTCTCACAACTCACTCAAGGACAAGGATTGAGTGACTATCACTGGCTCTGCCTCCTCCTGTTCTCATGATGGGCCTGGTTCATCATCACCCTGTACACTGCCAGGGGATTTTTTTTGTGTATCTCTTCTTCTGTATGGGAGCAACTGACACTGTCGTGCGTTGGTTCTCTGGTTCAGCTGGAGCTCCTGTCCTCGGGCTTGTAGTGGTTGCAGTCTCTGTTGCTTGGTTACTCTTAGATAGTATCTTAACCATAAACAAAACCTGAACAACATGCAGGAAAACACTAACTCCTAACAGCACAGTAACCATGTTTAGGTGAACACTCCACAGATATTTGAACACCCCAAATTTCTCAAACACAGCTGTAAATAGCCCCAGGACTGATGACCACATGCTATCATAGATGAACATCACATAGTACAACAGAAACAAAACCTTAACCCAACTCTCACTGAAGGTTAGCAACAGCATGGGAAACACGTATTGCAAATGAGGTGATAAGATCTTAAGGAGCCAAGCAATCCACATTTTACCCATTTTGTTATTATCTCAAACAAAAGAAAAGCCTCCGGGCTCCACCTTGGGTGCCAAAAACTGTGGAGGTTTGAACTCAGCTGGCAGACAGATGCCACGTGGCCGGACGTTCAGCTCCCCCTCCCCCCTCTGGTAAAATAGGAGAGGAACAAAAGAAGATAATTCGTGCGTTGAATAAAAAGAAAGAATTTACTAAATATAACAAGAGAACAACAGTAACAATAGTGAGTTCTTTTCCCAGACCATGAGCGCCGCCCCCTGGGCATGACATCACATGGTATGAAATACTCCAATGAAAATTATCTCCATCCTTGTCAAAACCAGGACAGTTTTTATGTTATGCAATTCTAATAGAAATTTACAACTTCTAAAAGAATTTTAAAGTTGCATAGTTTCTCATATACCTATGGTAAGTTATTTATATTGAATTGTATCAATACTGCTTAAATTGATGATTACTAATTTTAGGTATAATTTTAGTTCTTTTTGTTTGCAAGTTTACATTAAATTCTTGTTAGCATTAGAAGGGAACTCACAGATTCTGCAGTGACCTTTCGGGCTGTGAGCAGTTTTTCTTTAATTACCACAGTGTTTACTGGCTTCATTCACTGCTTTTCCTGTTTATCCTAATCATAGAATTCACCTTCTAGTGTCTGTAAAGGATTCTGAGCTTCTCCTTGCACTAACATGTATTTGAACAGCCATGAGTAGAGAGCAAGAACCTGTAATAGTTTACCACTGACAGCCTGAATGTTACAGTAAATCAATTCACCATTTATAGGGAAAATGAAGAAAAATAAATAAGTGCTTCTGGGTTCTCCTTAGAATACATAGAGAAGAATATCCAGTCAAAGAAGGAACTGATTGGTAGTGACTAGTTGTGCTGGGTTTGTGTGGCAGGGCTTTTGGTAACGGGGGAGGGGGCTACAGCTGTGGCCTCCTGTGAGAAGCTTCCTGAAGCTCCCCCAGCTCCAAGTCATACCCGCCTCTGGCCAAGACCAAGCCAATTAGCGATGGTGGCTGCACCTCTGCAATAACGTATTTAAGAAGACTCTTATGCGAACATTAAGGTCAGTGGAAGGAAGGTGGAGGAAGAGGGGGACGTGCACCAAAAAGAGATCCACCCTGTATCCCATGATGAGGCAGCAGGGCCGCCCTTCCTGTCACCCATGGTGGTCACTGGAGGAGCAGAGATTTGTCTGTGGCCTGTGGAGGACCCCCAGGACTCTATGGGAAGAAGCAGCCCCTGATGTTGTAGTTTGACACTAGGAGGACTGCAACATGTGGAGTTGACCTATGTTGGAGCATCTCACAGAATCACAGAATCATTCAGGTTGGAAAAGACCCTTGGGATCATCGAGTCCAACCATCAGCCCTACTCTACAATGTTCTCCCCTACACCATATCCCCCAACATCTCATCCAAACGACCCTTAAACACATCCAGGGATGGTGACTCCACCACCCCCCTGGGCAGCCTATTCCACTGTCTGACCACTCTTTCTCTGAAAATTTTTTTCCTAATGTCCAGTCTGAACCTCCCCTGTTGCAGTTTAAAGCCATTCCCTCTTGTTCTATCGCTAAATACCTGTGAGAAGAGACCAACACCAACATCTCTACAATGTCCTTTCAGGGAGTTATAGAGAGTGATGAGGTCTCCCCTTAGCCTTCTCCTCAAACTAAACAGTCCCAGCTCCTTCAATAGCTCCTTATAGGATTTGTTCTCCAGGTCCTTCACCAGCTTCGTTGCCTTCCTCTGCACTCACTCCAGCACCTCAATATCTCTCTCGTATGGAGGTGCCCAAAACTGGACACAATACTCCAAGTGTGGCCTCACCAGTGCAGAGTACAGGGGGACTATCACCTCCCTACTTCTGCTGGTCACACTATTTCTAATACAAGCCAGGATGTCATTGGTTTTCTTGGCCACCTGGGCACACTGCCGGCTCGTGTTCAGCTGTTTGTCAATTAGAACCCCCAGATCCTTTTCTTCCAGACAGCTCTCCAGCCACACCTCCCCAAGCCTGTAGCGATGCATGGGGTTGTTGTGGCCCAAGTGCAGGACCTGGCACTTGGCCTTGGCTCATGCCGTTAACATTGGCCCACCGATCCAATCTATCCAAGTCTCTTTGTAGTGTCTCCCTATCTTCATGCAGATTGACATTCCCGCTTAACTTGGTGTCATCTGCGAACTTACTGATGATACACTCTATGTCCTTGTCAAGATAATCGATAAAGATTTTAAGCAGAAATGGTTCCAACACTGAGCCTGAGGAACACCAATTGTGACCGGCTGCCAGCTGGATTTAGCTCCATTGACCACCACCCTCTGGTGACAAAAGGAACTAACACTTAAGGGCTAACAGGATAGCAATTATTTAGCTGAAACAACACATTTTAAGTCATTGTGTAAAGGGGTCTGTTACGGAGAAGTTCCTGAAAAGACCAAAGACTTGCTGCCCAAAGCAACTTAAACTGGCTGAACTGGTTTTGTGGTTTGGAGGGTCCATGGAGCATGCACAAGAGACAAAGGTGAAAAGTTCAACAGTGAGGTAGAGGAGTAACTTCATCTCTGAGACCCCGGCCCATGACCACCAGGACACCCTGCGCAGGCGCAACTAGGAGGAAACCAGGGCGGAGCATATGGAAATGTCTTCTTAGAACTCTGTAATAAAACCCACCTTTTCATGGGAAGATTATGAATATGTATAGGCATTTTTGAAATGATCATGAATATGCAACATTTCACTGTATAAAGCCAAACAAATTACCACGGTGGGTGTGCACGTTTGTAGTGGAGACATCCCCCGTGTGCCTCAGCGCTGAATAAACATACTTACTTTACAACCTTATAGGCTGTGGAGTCGGGATTCTGCAAGTCACTGGGACCGTCCACCCAGCCAGTGCTTGATCCAGCAGACTGTACACTCATCCAGGCCATGAGCAGCCAGTTTTTCTATGAGAATTCTATAGGGAACTGTGTCAAATGTTTTTTGAAAATCCAGGTAGACAATATCCACAGCTTTTCCCTTGTCCAATAGTTGGGTCATCTTGTCATAGAAGGTGGAATTGAGAAGAATGTATCCTGTAGGGAGGACTCACAAAGGAGAAAATTTGTGGAAGACTGTCTCCTGTGAGAGAGATGCCATGTGGAGCAGGGGGAAGAATGAAGGAGTGCTTCCCCCCTGCTTTCAGGAAGAAGCGGCGGACTGACTGCACCCCCCCATCTTCTGCTACTCTGTCACTGGGAAAGGAGGTAGAGATATCAGGAACAAAACTGAGCCTGGGAAGAGGGTAGGGGTGGGGGAATGTGTTTTTAAGATATGGTAATGCTTCTCACTGTCCCATTCTGTCTTTGTTGTGAGTGTTTTGAATTAAAGTGATGTTTTTTTCTTCCCCTAATGACCCTGTCTTTTGCAATGACTGTAACTGAGTGAGCTACCCCTTCCTGTCCTTATCACCATTCCTGAGATTTTTGTTTCATTTTCTCCTTCCCAGTGCTGAGGGGGAAGGGGGTGAATGAATGGCCATGTGGTGCTCAGTTGCCCTCTGGACTCAAACCATGACACTAATATAAGAAAGCACTTGAATAAGAAATTCCAGTGGCAGAGAGTAAATGTTTCAGTAGGGAGAAAAAGCCACAGAATTATAATACATATTCTCTCCATACACACTGTCTGCAGAGGTGTTCATCTACTTGCTGGAGATCAATGAATTGTTTGTTTTTCATTACTGGTATGTGTTTGATACCAACAAAGTAGAAAATTTTCCAAGACCTCACTGTAAATTTAAGTACAGTCAGAACACAAATCTCATGAATTAAGCACAATAGATGAAATGTCTGTGAAAGAGAGGATGCACCATCTTGAAACAACACCTCTATATGAGTCACTGTGAGAATCACCTTTCTTTCTGCATCATCAGCTTTAAAATTCATTCACCATTCTGAGGGCCTCAGAGGTACTAGTCTTCCAATGAGCTCTAAAATACAGCTCACTTACAGCTGTTTTTGTCCAATGACAGATTTGTCATATTATGTGTAGACTTGATATTCCAATGCAATTTGGTGAGAAGACATTCAGGACACCTCAAAATAGTGTATGTTTTTTAAGAATAAGGACAAGTTATATAGATATATTAACAGATAGTTGTATAAACTATCTATGATTATGTGATTCCATTTTGAAAATGGAAAATAGTTCTTTGTCAGGATATTTACATGTGGGATTTATTAAATCTGTATTTCATACTCTTTTATGGAGAAAGACCTTTTACGGAGATCAGCTGTATGAACTGTCATATTCCCCCGGGAAAAAAAAAAAGACACAGACAAAACTTGAAGGCCTGATTTATCAGTTGGTTAGGTGGAGCAAGCTAAGAAACCAAGGGAAATGGAGGCCTTTAAAACGCTACATTGAAATGTAAGTAGGTTTAGTGCATGTTTTCTTTCATTTGTTTACCTGTTTCTCTTATAAATAGCTGTAATTATGGTATTTGTTTGGGGTACTTTTTAAATACTGGGAAAAAGCTTATAATATGATGACTAATGTGATGATACTTGCTAATAACTGCTGAGGGTTAAACAGCAGATATTGGAGTGTGAGACAGTATCATCTAATGTGCTCTTTGAACATGTTGGAGTATACTTGGAAATATATCTCAGTTAATTATGAAATAAGATCTTGTCTGCTGCTGAAAGAAAGGTACACTGTTTATCCTACAGCATTCATGGGAGAATCTGTAGACATCACTGATGTCCTTGCATTAAGAACTTTTTTCTGATAGTTTTTCTTTGCTGAAAGTTTGCAGAGGCTTTAAAAGAAATACTGCAACTATTAAAAGAAAAACATAGACTGGGAAAGGACTGACTGTCATACAAATATTATGATGATAATTTATTATAATTATAGAAGCAGAGTTGAAGTTAGCCTCTTCCAGAGAGTATGCAGGTTATTGACAACAGTGGTTTGTGTAGTGTGACGTCTCATTTTATGAAGGGAGGGAATAGAGCAGGTGCTTAAAAACTGCAGATTACTCAGTTCAGTAGAAATTGTTAGTTGCTGTACAATACTGCAGTTATAATTATCCTCTTATATTAAAAGTTATGCCGGTGGTTTCCTGTAAAATATGAGAGTGCTATTGATTTCTTTTGAAGTAATCCAGAGTAGAGTCAACAATGTAAATACAGAAAAATTCTCTTTTGGCTTTCTTTCACTGAATTTGTTTTGCACAAATGTCCTAATTTTCTGTTTATCCATACCCAAATGAAGATACAGTCTGGTGGAGACAAATTGTGCCCCATAACATAATCCCACCGTTTTAAACACTTATGTTTGTTGTATTCCATAGAGAATTTGTTGTTCTTCACTGTGTGCGATGCTTTGAAGCCAGCAACTTTTTCTTCTTGTAGTGATAATAAATGATTTTTTTTTCCCTGAGTTGTAAATGGAGCAATTAAATCAATGGCATATTTTCCATCTCAATGCCAGACCTAGGCAAATGCCAGAAAGGTGAGACTAGGTTCCCACCGTCCCCCATATAAAATTTTTTTTTAAAGTAATTAATTGTTATACCTATGATCACTGATGCCCCTCTATATATTTCTTTTAAATATTTACTATTTTATACTGTTACGTGGAGAGAGACAGAACAGGAACATCTGTGTCTATGTAACTTTTATTGCCCTAATTGAATCAATCTTAAATGTCTGAGCTTGTCTATTTTAAAAGAGATTTCCAGTCAAACATTCTTATATTCATTGCATATATTTGTATATTTGCAATAATTGCTCACTAAGAATTTTAACAGCAACAATTGTTTTTCAATTCTATTTTCTGATTGATTTTTCATGTCTTTCACCTGAGTTAACAAGAATGGATTTTCCATTTCTATTTTGTACCTCTTTTTAATTCCTGAAAATGTGCATACAAAGAAATCCCACATGAATATTTAAACACACATGAACATTTCCAGAAATGTAGCTTAAGATCTGCACATCCACAATTTGTATACCATATTCACCAGCACAGGTTTTGCCTAGGACATAGAAGTAGGTATTCTGAATAAATCAGTCAACTGCACATTTTGTTTTGCTTTTACATGGTTTCATCTTTTGTCACTTGTGTGGTTGTTCAACAACTGTAAAGTTTTTCCATGGGATCACAACTATATACACAGCAGGGCTGGCTAGCTAGACACACAGGAAACATAATAGTTTCAATTTTCCTAATCAAATAATATATCATGTTTTATTTTATTTTACTAATTAGCTGACTATGTTATTTGTTATAAGTGTAACGTATCTTTTAGTTTATTTTCTTTATAATCTTGTTTCTTATAAACTAGCTATACTACTCCTTTGCTGTTTTAAACTTTTTTTCTCTAGAAGAACCACCATTATCTCATTTTTATTAACATTAGAAATATGTTGGGAACATGTTAACAAGACATCCATTTCTTATTATTTAAATAATATTGCATTTCTAACCACTTTAAATCACTGATGCAGTTGTAATTTATTTGTTAGTCTGACAATTTTGATGTTATATCTATGGCCCCTTTCCGATTTCAGTGGCTATGAATCAAGCATAAACTTTAAATTCTTTTTCGCTTGAGATCATTGTTTTCTTTAAAAGGGGAAGGGGAAAGGCCTAAAAATGGTAAAAGAACCTGGTACTTTTTATTCATCAACAGAAAGCTAACATATGGACATCCAACTTTGTTTCTGAAGTCAGTGTTTAATTATGGCAGAAAGGAGGGAAACTTTGTTGAAGGTCAGTATCTAACCAACTGTACCCCTTTTTTCTGTAGCTAAGAATCACTTAGGAATAAAGGTACTCTGTAAAGTAGAGAAAAGAATGAGGTGTTGCTGAGGTTTGTACTCAGCCAGCAGCCAGTTGCCACGTGGCCAGCCATTCACCTCCCCCCTCCCTCCTCCCTGGTGAAACAGGGGAAGGACAAAAAGAAGAAAACTTTTAGGTTGAATAAAAAGAAAGAATTTACTAAATATTACAAGAGAACAACAGTAACAATAGTGAGTCCAAAAGAAACAGGTAAAATGCAGCAGTGGCTTACCAAGCGCAGCAACTGCCCCCCACAGCAGCGGCTCGACAGCACCACGAAAGTCCTGTCATGCTGACCCGGGAAAAATGAAAACCGCGCACGCCAAAGAGGGCCTCCGTCTGCCTATATACACTGAGCATGACGTCATGTTGTAACTGATTGTTACTGATTTGTTATTAATTTGAGTTGATGATTTTTGGTGATTTTGATAAGGAATGATTAGGACTAATCAATTAAATAGAATCTCACAGAAATATCGATTAGTGGTGTAATGTTTTAAGCAATCATAGAGATGTTGTATTTAGTTTAAAGTAACCATACAACCAGTTACGCTGCTGGACGAGGTACCATTGTTAGACTGTTTGGTAAGGATGATTTATTGCCCTATAGACCAGGTGTTTTAAAAGCTGTATTGTGAAAGGGCCTCGAAGCATGTTAAAATTGCAATGTGAGCCAAAGTCCTTGAGTAAAGGACATTGGGGGGGGGTCTTTCTTTTGAGTCAGTAGTCTGTGGTGGTCGCAAAAGCAGCCCCCCGACTCATTTCAGAACTCAAGGTAGCATGACCGTAAAGAGGTGGGAATATGAAAATGAGTTACAAGAATTAGCATGTTTATGAATAAGAACTTGATTAATATGTATTACTGTATCCAATATAATCACGACTCAGGTGTGCGTTGTTGGTGAGACAACTCCCCTGTGCAACCGGCTGTTACTAAAGGAGTGTCTGCTTATCTACATCAAATTGGTGTCAATAAGTTCTTTTATCCTGTTTTGGTGACAATGTGGTATGAAATACTCCAATGATTGACGGGACTTGGCCCTGTAGCTGTGCTCCCTCTTAGCCCAAGGAAAGTTAAATCCATCCTGGCCGAAACCAGGACAGGTGTCCATCTCATAAAATGGAGTTGTGGAGTTGGCTGTAATTTCAATGAAGGTGCTTGCTGATTTTTGGTTAGCTTTCAAAATCTTCTGAAGTGCCTGAGAAAAAAAAAGGAAGTGCCATTTATTACAAAACCTCTGTAGTCCTTATATTTAACTTTTGCCTGAAGTGATAGATACATTATATACTAGAGAATCCACAGAGATGAACAAGTCCTGGGAACACCCCTCACGGTCTCATGGCACTGCCAGTACTTCCAGTTTCAGGGCTCTGGGAGCTGTCACATAGCCCGGGTTCATTCCCTGCAGAGAAGCATTCCAAAAGCTTGCTTTGCATTGCTGATTAGAAGAAAAACAGGTTTTAATGTATATAAACATCTCCACAAAACTAGATCACGGCTTCTCACACTGTTTTATTCAGGTTTTTTCATAGGCAATTCTATCCATTGAGAAAGAATTCAATGCTTTAAGATTAGATAATTATATTTGAGTATTTAAATCCCTTACTCTCAGTTGCTGTCATACTGATTTTCTGTGATCCAGAGAGACAATTTTTCAGGTTCTTATACCTATGTTACATAGCTAATGTGTCTGTCATGGAGACAACAGATTTCAGTGCTAATAGTGGAGTGTTTTTCTGATCCATTTTTCAAACATTAACCACATCAGTGAGACAGAATCCAGATTCACACAGAACTGTAGAAAAGGAATGAGCAAAAGCTAAGTAGACTATGATAAACATCTCCACTTAAAGTGAAAATGGAGAGCAAGAAATAGGTGAAAAAACAGATGGTTTTAGGATCTGGATTGCTTTGGTATATGGTAACTTCAAATGAATTTGCACAGAGAAGCTTTAAATTGATCTGACCTTTAAAAAATCAGCTGCCTGACACAACACATTATTAACAACACATAACAAAAGACTGCAGAAGGAGCACAGAGTAATGCTGGAGCAGGGAAAGAAATTCAATAAGGAAAGTTTATAAATCAATAACATGAATGCAGACTTGAATTCACAATCAGAGTGTTGCAGATGAAGAGAAGGACAGTCAGGCACTGGAAAGAAAAGTCAGAGGTAGGTAGTTCTTCTTACCACATTCTGAGTGTGATCTGCTTCCCTGCAAGGGTTTAAGAAACAAAGCATTTCCAAAATCCCTACATTTTTAGTCACCACAAATGTATGAAAAATAGTGGAAGCAGGACTAAGTTCAAAGGTAGGATGTGGAGATATATTTCACTTTCTGACAGGATTTAGTAGATTCACGAGATAAGAGGCATTCTTTCCCAGAGAGAGTTTTTTTTCCCTTTAACTGATCCATCTCTGCTGCTCCTCATCATGAACCAGAGAATGTAATGCATACTTTCTTCATAAGTAAAAACAGGTAGACTTTTTCCAACCTGTCCTATAGCTTGTTGTGTCACCTAGTATTAATTAACAAAGCAAATAAAGCCTTTTTATTATGTTGGAATTCTAAAGGATAACTGATGTATTGCCTCTTTATGAAGTCTGGTGACATAGCCCCAGCTGGAAGGCAACTCTGCCCTGAAGCTCTGCAGCACCACCTGGGTCACAGCTAATTCACTGCCTGCTTAACCTGCTGTTGGTCTCAGTGAGGGAGTGAGAGTAGTCCTTTCATTCAGTTTCTGAGTTAACCTCAAGTAATAACTTATAAAACTTAAAATGCTCTGGAGAGTTAGGGTATTCAAGAATGCCCCAAATAAAGTGGTCCTATATTTTAATTTCTTAAAACTAGGTAAACCTCTGGATGTTTGCTAGACACTTCGCGCTGCTGCTCTGTAACCTGTGTGTCTATGTTTTCTAGTGTGTATTTTTTCAGCTGTAAGCCATTATTTTTAATTATTTACTTTGTTTTAATTTCCTTAGGAGTTTTGTTTTAGTTTACCATAAAATGGAATTAAATACCACTGAATTCTAGATAATGTGATAATTTAAATGCCTTTCTGGGAGTCAGTATGGGTAGTCTGTCCTGCACTGCCAGGTTCACTGTGTAGGAGAAAGGAAAAAAAAGAGCAGTGCAATCCCCTGGAGCCTCTTCACATGGTTACCTATGACTGCAGCCTTTTCTAAAAGGCCTGCTCCTGCCTAGGATGCCTGGCTTGCCCATCTGCCTAGTTTTGTCAAGAAATCAATTCAAGTGCAAGAGCTTAACAACAGGACAAGTCTGCTGCATGTATCTGTTCCCAGTGAAGAATATTCACCATTTCCACTCTTCAGCTGTTTGTTAAAAAGAGCAAGACAGGTTCTTTTGCCAGGTGCTGTTGGAGCCTCTGTTTTTAGAGCCCTGTGAAATCAGTCCTAAATATCTGAAATGCTTGAACTTTGGACAGTTTGTTTTAAATCTTTTGAATGCTGTGACTCTTAACCATCCAAGACGAAAATATAACTTTATGAGATTTTCACTTCAAATGTAATTTTCTGTCAATCTATTTCTATTTAGCTCAGGTCAGAAAAAAAGACAAGAATTAAGAACTTTCCATTTTATATAAAAAAAAAGAAGCATCTTCTGGAGGTGTTCTGATTTATTTGAAATTTCCAGAAGCAAATTACATTCCTGACTCTTTCAGTAGCCTATGGTAAATGCTCAGAAACCATTCAAATGACCATATGCATACTGCATCCTCCTCTTTGCCTCTTGTAGAACCTATTTCTGCTGTGCAACTGGAAACCTACTATGCATAAAATAAAAAGACATAAGAAATGATTTGAAATATTTGTCTTTTGATTTATATTATAGTTTTTATTTGCAAATTCCTTACCAGTTTATAATGATATTGTGATTATTTTCTTGTAATTTATAAACATATTTTTTTGCTTGTGGCTTAGATTGTATTCCCTTAACTTTTATGGGGAAATTATATTATGAAATCAGACACCTTTAACTGCTTTCAAAATCACTGCATTGTTGTCTTACAATTTTTTGTGCTTCCATGTAATACCACAAGGACTTATGATTTGAATAGCAAATAATATGAAACATCAGGTTATATTTTGTGTGCTGTAAGTAATGTGTAAAAAACCTGCATTATTGTCGTGGTTTAACTGCAGCCAGTGGCTAAGCACCACTCAGCCGCTCTCTCACTCCCCTCCAGTGGGATGGGAAAGAGGGTCAAAAGGTAAAAGAAAAGCAAAATAAGGAATTAATTTACTACTTCACATTGGCAGGCAGGTGTCCATCCATATCCAGGAAAGCAGGGCTCCATCTCGCTTAACATTTTGTCTTGGGAAGACAAATGCTGAAACTCCAAATGTGTTCCCCTTTGTGGTGGTTTGACCTTGGCTAAATGCCATGTACCCACCAAGTCGCTCTATCACTTCCCCCCCTTTCCCCTTTTTTTTTCAATAGGGCAAAGAAGGGAAAGAAAATAAGATCGGAAAACAAAACAACCCTTGTGGGTAAAACAACAGCAGTTTTAATATAAGCAAAGCAAAGCAAAGGTCCGCGCACGGAAACAAAAAAAAGAAAACAGATTTATTCTGTACTTCCCATTAACAGGCGATGTCGGGCCTTCTCAGGAAGCAGGGCTCCAATACACGTAGTGGTTGCCTCGGAGGACCAAGGGTGACCCCACCCCCTTCCTCCTTTCTCCCAGCTTTATACTTGAGCAGACGTCATAAGGTATGGAATATCCCTTTGGTCAGTTCAGGTCAGCTGTCCTGGTTGTGTCCCCTCCCAAGATCTTGCCCACCCCGTCCCACTGTGGGGGGGAAATGTCGGAAAGAGCCTTGGTGCTGTGTAAGCACTACTCAGCAGTAGCCACAACACCAGTGTGCTATCAACACCCTGCCAGCTCCCAACATAAAACACAGCACCATGAGGGCTGCTACAGGGGAAAACCAATTCTGGCTCAGCCAGACCCGATACACCCTTCCTTCTTCTTCCTCCAGATGTTATTGCTAATCATGATATCATATGATCTAGGATATCGTTTTGGTCAGTTGGGATCAGCTGTCCCAGGTGTTTCTCCTTCCAACTTCTTGTGCACCCCAGACTACTTCCTGGCAGGGCAGTGTGAGAAGCAGAGAAGGCCTTGACACTTTGCAAACATCCATGTGTTGTCAACACTGTTTGGGTCACAAATAGCCTCATACAAGCTACTATTAAGAAAACTAACTCTGTCTCAGCCCAAATCAGTAAAAATATGAAATTCTATCTCTTCAAATTTTGTGAAATAAATCATTACGGCATAGTTGTTCATTTAAAGGTTTAAATGCATTGTTCATCAGAGTAAGGAAAGAAAGCACATTCATATTCTAAACATTTGAACCACAGTTTATAAAAAAAAAAAAAAAAAGCTTTTGATGTTGAAAAGTATTTATTCCATAGAAAAGTAATGTGGAAAATAACTTCTTGTGTTAGGTTTTAATTTCTGTATTTAAGTGTCTTGTTTCCACTCCTGCCCCACCCAAAAATTCATAAAGAATAAATGTATACGTTTTTTATTTAAACTGAAAATCATATCCTTTTGATCTGATGAACTCCTCAGAAATGGGTGTTTATAATAATTAATAAATCAATGAATAATTAAAATATTTGGACCTGCACAGAAATGGGAATTGTAAACCAGAATTGATGATCTAAAGAGTAATGCTTGTTTTATTAAATACAATTTTTAAATCAAACAATGTTTCAACTTATTGCAGAGATGAACAAAGTCCAATTTTTATTCCACTTCAGCCCAGTTTTGACTTAACATCCTAGAGTTTTGTAGTAGTGTCAATATACCTATGCATTTGTAATGATATTTTTTTTAAAAACCCCACTAAAAATCTTAACATTTTTCTGCTTTGAAACCAAAGGTATACATCTCATCTGAGGTAATGAAGTCAACATGATTGCTTTATGTATATCTTAATAGCTCGAAACCAGTAATGAATGTGGACTTTATCACTGAGTATCATTTATAATTATTACTTGCATAGGTACTCAGAAGTAGAAATCCATAATGTCTGCTTTACAGTCATCCAAGCTTTTGACTGTAGCTGAAGTTTAGTTAATATTTTTTTCTGTAATTATAGTAGTGTTCACAACCAACATTGTTCAGATTTTATAAGATTGTTATTTTCAAATTTATTTTAATATTAATCTCTTCTGTAAAGTGTGTGTTTAATTTGCTTTTATTCCAACAAATAATTTATATTTGGAGCTGGATAAAACAGAATTTCTAATAACATTTTCATGCAAAAGTATGACATTTTGAAAATAGTTTTCATTTTGAACCACAATTGAAAATATACTGTGAAATGAAATTAACAAGATGGTTCTTATCCCAGGAATATTTTGATAAAATAGAAAGACTCATTCCACATACAATTTTTACTCATAATTTTTTTCCTTTAAATTCATAGTATTTAAAAAAATGAAGACATGATATTATGTTTGAAGAAGATTGAAATATTTTGTATTTCAAAGGGCACTTTATAATAAAATTTTTGTAAAAATTGGCATAGTGTTACAGGAATTATATTTTACTCAAACTGCAGTATCAAAAAAGGGAGAGTTGTGGTGAAAAGATATATCAGGCCTATATACATTATAAAAGACTCCCTTGCAGGTTGGATAGACAGATAAAAGAATGACATAGCTTGTAGATCTTTTTTAACATAATCCACTAATTTGTTAACATTAATAAAGCAAACTAAGAAGATCACCCAGTCTCTCTTACCCTCAGGAAACATTTTCCTTCCACATTTAAATCTTTCTTTCTCACTTGGTAGCTATAATACATTATCTCACTGCAGGGGTGACTATTTACTTTGGGATGGATGGTTTTCTCCCTACCAGAAAAAAAATGTTGTTAAAATCTTCTTTGTCATTCTGTCTTAATGATAGCAGGGAAGGTAAATATAAATTTTATACAAAATTGGTACAACATGAAACAATTCTCTACATCTTAGTTTAATTAGCTCTTAAATGTGTTTCAGAGTTACTGTGTGTTCACTCTGTTAGGGTTTGCTCATGATGTTCCTAACATGTTGAACTTTGTTTTTCTTTCTAGTAAGGGTGCATGTTAAAACATTAATTTCACCAGCTAAGCCAACCAAATCTGAGAGACTTTACCTTGTTCAGGTGTTCCAGATAGACTCCATGTACATCTTAAGTCTTCCCCTGTTTCCCCACCATCCTAAGTGCTGCTACTGATTGTAGTAAATACCCTGATACTCAACACTGAATAAATTATGTTTTTCCTAACTGAACATGACACTAATCAGTCTATGAGTGACTTCTTGTTATGTTTCTGTTTGTCTCTGTGCTAATTGAAACTCTAATTTGTCAGTTCAGTAGATGCAAACTAGTCAAATTATTTGCTAATTATGGCAGAGAAAGAACATGAAGACTGATAAGAAACTCTCCAAAACCTTCACTGTCATGGTTTTTTTTTTTTTTAATTATTATATTATTTTTATGTATTTCATTTTCTTTTTTGTTCTAGTGAACACTTTTTGTTATAGTGAATACAGTATACAGTAAAACAGAAAAGAAGACATTCAGAATGTCTTTCAGAATGTAGATATTCAGGTCAAATGTGCACAACTTTTGCAGCATAAAAATGTTAATAGAAACTCCTTATGAATGAAGACTCTGCACTTCAACTTTGAATTATTGCACTGACTTTTTCAAAAGAGATGATTCTTTTTGATGTAATAGTTCTCAGGCACTGACCTTAATTTCATGTGAGACATACAGTTTTGAAGAATAAGAGTGTTGCATCATGATTGCACGAGAATTTTCTACATTAACAGAGATACTTACAGCCAATTTAGAGATATATTCCAAAAAACAGAGATAGTTATAGGAAAATAAATCCTCATGAATCCCAGAACCAGGATAGCTCATTCTGAACAGCCAGGTATTACCCTGTGCATTGGTTCCACAGGATAATTTATTTTAGATTGCTTACTTCAAGATCTCGCTTCAGTCTATGTTCTGAATAAAGTAGAGGCAATTCTAATATATTTATGTTTGTAAACCAAAACTAGTTTTTAGTCTGTGCATAAGTGTGACTTTCAGATGAATAATATTTTTTTTGTAGAGTGTTCCTTTAGAGCTCCTGAAAGATTCTTGCCTGATAGCTGCAGAACAGGAAGGCTTATCCTCACATTCATTACACAGTTTATGTTTATACCGGCTTCAGAAAAAAATATGAGGATGCAACAATAACAGAAATTACCTTATAGCAGTTAGTGATATGAAACTTTACTTAAGAGAGAATAACTTGCTTCTTATACCTGTTCATTAACTGTTTTCTTGGTTCTGATCACAACAAGGGGGATTTCAGAACTTATCATAGTGAAGTTCAATTCATTGCAGGAACCAAGATGAGGAGATCTACTTGGCTTTCTTTGAGCTAAAGAGATGGCAGTGTTTTTCAATTTCTTATTAATCTGTGCTTCAATACCATTGATGAAGTATAAAAGCCCAGTGTAGGTATATCAAGCTTAATTAGACAGCAAATACTACAAAGCCAAGATCCTAAATCTTGAGCCCATCTGTGATCTAAAGATCCTTAAATATACAGTGTGACTTAGGGACAATGATTTCTGTTCTAAAGTAAAAGAAAGGTTTTTAATCATGCATAAACCTCTGAGCCTTTTGAATTAAGGTCTCTCATTGGAGCCTGAGGTTACAAGTCTCTGTTTTCACAGAATCACAGAATCATCTAGGTTGGAAAAGACCTTGAAGATCATCTAGTCTAACCATTAACCTAACATTGACAGTTCTCAACGACACCATATCCCTAAGCGCTATGTCAACCCAACTCTTAAACACCTCCAGGGATGGTGACTTCACCACCTCCCTGGGCAGCCCATTCCAAAGCCTAACAACCCGTTCTGGAAAGAAATGCTTCCTAATATCTACTCTAAACCTTTCCTGGCGCAACTTGAGGCCATTACCTCTTGTCCTATCGCTTATTACTTGGTTAAAGAGACTCATCCCCAGCTCTCTGCAACCTCCTTTCAGGTAGTTGTAGAGGGCGATGAGGTCTCCCCTCAGCCTCCTCTTCTCCAAACTAAACAACCCCAGTTCCCTCAGCCGCTCCTCATAAAACCTGTCCTCCAGACCCTTCACCAGCTTCGTTGCCCTTCTTTGGACACACTCGAGTAATTTAATGTCTTTTTGTAGTGAGGGTCCCAAAACTGAACCCAGTAATCGAGGTGCGGCCTCACCAGTGCCGAGAACAGGGATAAGATCACTTCCCTGTCCCTGCTGGCCATGCTATTTCTGATACGAGCCAGGATGCCATTGGCCTTCTTGGCCACCTGGGCACACTGCTGGCTCAGGTTCAGCCGGCTATCAATCAACATGTCTAGGTCCCTCTCTGACTGCCCACTCCTCCCCAAGCCTGTAGCACCGTTGGGGGTTGTTGTGGCCAAAGTGCAGAACCCGGCATTTGGCCTTATTGAAACTCCTACAGTTGGCCTTAGCCCATCGCTCCAGCCTGTCCAGATCTCTCTGCAGAGCTTCCCTACCTTCGAGCCCATGTTCATAACATCTCACTGTTAATATGATCATATGTCTTTTACAAAGACAAAAGAAATACTAAAAATAATACAGCAAAATTCTCCAAGTCCTTGTTCACAGTTATGACAACCAGAAAACTGTCTCCAGACTGATTTTAAACCCTGTTTCTGTATGTCTGCCTTTCATTCCCTCTTTCCCTCTTCCCCCTTCATTGTCCCCCCTTTTCTCTTCCCCCCTCCCTCTCCTCAAGTCATCTTGAATCTAATAATAAAGATATTTTTTTTTCTCCATGTCTATACTGCTATTTTAATCGAGTATGCCTATGTTTGTCATTACTTTTACCATTACTTCAAATGAGGTTTGTATATTTTTATGAAGTTTGGAATCCAAAGCCTAATGATTGCCCATTTTAAAATTTGCAAGTCAGGCATATCTGTCTGTAAAGGACAAAAGGCTCATGATTTTTAAGAGTATTTTGCTTTATTTATTTCCCCAATTTCCATACACACATTGAAGAAGAATAAAGTCAACTATATGTAGATGTAGAAAATACTGTCATAAGGAATGTGTGCAAACAAGTTTCAGAAGCATCTGTGAGAAAGCTAGAGATGTAGTTGCTTTCTAAACCTAATCAGCTGAAGATCAAATTTTATCCTTCAATAAAGAGCTGTAAATGTTTTTTGGTAGCTTCTGTATGTAAATACCTAATCTGGGGAAAACCACTAAGGTCTTTGCTCTAACAGGAGATTTTATCACTAAATGGATTCACATAAGTGTCAGATGTGTTGTCCAATTATATTTGACTGTGGTTTTTCATTCTTATGGAATATTTCTTTGACTTGTTTAGAAGAAATAAATGAGAGTAACAATGGATTTTTCTGTAGGACTGATATTAGGTTATAGTGGTTCTTTTCATAATTTCTTAATTCAACTGTACATCTTGCTTTTTAACATCTCCTTTCTTATGAAAGCCTTTCATACAACTTTTATTAACCTCTTTCTGAGTAAGATAACCCAAACATTCATTAATGCCATCTCAAAAAGGTATAGTTCAGATTTTTATGAAATTAACGTTAGCAGAACTGAGAAAAATATGCAAAACCGACAATGATATTTTATGTGGTGTCTGGAGGGGAGTTGAAATGCGTCTCTAAATATACTGTTGTTTTTATTTTTCGATAGCAGAATCAGTAACTAAATGTTTGTTATTTGGCAATAATTTAGAAGTTTCTGACAAGGCTGAGATTAGTATTCTTGATGATCATTAACTGCAAGGTTTAATTATGCTGCATACTCAAGTACTGCTCTCACACTATGCTATATGTAGCAGAACAGTGAATTTGAGTTTCTTACTAAAAGCTGACAGTCATCCAGTCATCTTAGTTATTATCTAAGAGCTGTAACATCTTCCAAAACCTTTGATATTAAGCTTTACTTCTACATTATTTGAAATGTGCTTAGTAATACTCTGATCTAAATACTGAAGGCTCTAAGAATATTTATTTGTGTTTCAAATTATTTTGCATTAGACATGCTAGTGCCACTTATATTAGTCTTCCATGAGGAACAAAGGTCACATTTTGTCAGTATGTGCCTTTAAAAAGACAACTTTAAGCTTTCTTGGTTGGATGTTTGTGGAAAGATTTTTTTTTTTCTATTATATTTATCACTAAATATTACTGAAACTTTTTAACAGTTCTCATATAGTGTTTTTATGGGGCCTTGCATCTTCTCTTAAGCCCAGTTTTATTTTGTTTTGTTTTTACACAGCAATAACAACAGCAGATAAAAGAAAGCCAAACATCTGAAATTTAAGCAATCCATGTTTCATCAGAAGATATCTTTCTAGAAGCCTGTTAAACTCAGGCATAATGACATTGTCCTCACTTCCAAGGCAGTAGGAAAAAAGTCTGAACTACACTTATGCTTTTATGCACTGCTAGTAGGAATTTGAATTATCAGCAGAGATCTGTAGCTGTCTTGTCAAATGAGAGAAGCTTTATGAAATGTTAGTATCCATTACAATTAGAAAGCAAAGGCTTGGATAGCTAGATATAAATCTAAGAGAACAAAGCATTCATGCTGCTGTACTGTAGCCTACAGAGGACTGCAGTGCTGAATGCTTATTGGTTACAGAATTATAAACTCATGGTCACAAAAGCATCCACTGACTTTCAGGCAGCATTCATACTCTCAATATGAAAGAACTGCCATCTGCCATATAGGTGAAAGTCAGCACTGGGACAGTTGTAATGCAGCCTAGGATGTGAAATTTTTCTTTGTATTTTTTGTTACTCTAACAGAACTCTTTTCAGTTGCTAATACACAGGAAGTGTTTCAATAACTGTAGCCAAAATGGATTCTGAATAAAATGTCTAGCAATAGATAGGCTTTTTCATATTGCCGCCTGAGAATGTACATTCTTGTTTAAACATCCATCTAGGTACAAGATAGTTGAGCATAAAATATTAAAAAAATATCTCAGAATTAGTCCAGATTTTACATTTTTGTATACATTAGTGAAATTTCACCAGTGCTTCCGATAAGCCTTTTGTTTTACTGAAGTGCAAAAGCCATGAAGACTATTTCCTTTTCTTTCTTTATTTTTATAGTTTGCATCATACAACAAACCTGTCTACTGCCATGTAATTTCTGTGGTACACAAAGACAGTGATGCATCTAACTTGTTAGAGCTGTCTCTCCCTTTCTGCTGAAATATACACATTTCTTTCACCTTTGATTCCCTGTCATTCTTTACCTTGATTATAGTGATGATCTCTCAGAGTTCTGGTAAAGGTTATGTCAGCACTTTCATGATGAACGGTTACATTAAAGGATTTATAATTTGACTGTATAAATATGTTTTTCTGTCCTTGCATTTGCTATATAAGCTGTTCTTCTAAGGGTGAATGGATCTTTGTTTCAGGATTTTTGTTTCAGCAGTTTAGTCAGTGTTTTCCTACCACTTAACATTTTAACATCTAAATAGCTCCAGCTCACATTATTAACAGAATCACACAGAGTCACAGAAATGTTTTGACTGAGACCTCTTGAGATCACCTAGTCCAACCCATTGGCTCAAGTAATGTCAGCTATATCCAAGGACCATGTACAGTCAGGTTTTGAGTACCTGCTCAGACTCTATATCCTCTCTGTTCAACCAGTTCCAGTGTTTGACTACTCTAAAGGTAAAAAACTGTTTTCTTGTGTTCAGATAAAATTTAATGTGTTTCAGTTTGTGTCCATTGCCACTTGTTCTGTTTCTGGGCACTACTGAAATGAGCCTTGTTCCATCTTCTTCATTGCCTTCCATCAGATATTTATATACATTGATAAGATGCTCCTGATCCTTCTCTTCAATAGCATCAACTCTTGAGGCCTTTCATCATATTAAAGGTGCTCCAGTCTCTTAATATTTCCATGGCCCTTCACTGGACTCACAGTTCAGATCTGTGTTATACTGGGGAGCCCCCAGCTAGGCACAATACTAAATATGGCCTCACCAGTGCTGAGTACAAGGAAGTCCCTTAGCCTGCTGGCCAGATATTTCCCTAATGCAACCCAATGTAGTGTTTGCCGTCTTTGCCTTGAAGGTGCATTGCTGGCTCATGATCAGCTTGTTGTCCAGCAGGACTCCAAGGTTCTTCCCTGCAGAGATGTTTTCCAGCCAGTCAGTCTCCAGTGTGTAGTGGTGTCTGGACTTTTTCCTCCACAAATGCAGGACTTTGCATTCTCCTTTAGTTGAACTTCATGAGACTCCTCTCAGCCCATTTCTGCAGTCTGCCAAGTTCCCTCTGAATGACAGCACAACCCCTGGCCTATCTACTGTTCCTCCCAGTTGTATTTCACCTACAGTCTTGTTAAGGTAACGCTCTGTCACAACATCCAGGTTATTAAATATGTTAAACAGTGCTGGCCCTAGTATTGACCCCTGGCACACATCACTACTGAATGGCCTTCAACTGGACGTTGTGCTACTGGTAACAACCCTCTGGACCTGTCTCTTCAGTCAGTTTTATGGACATTTCACTGTCCATTTACCAAACCTGTACATTGTCAAATTGTGTATGAGGATGTTATGGGAGACAATGACAAAAGCTTTGTTAAATTCAAGGTAAACAACATTCATGCTTTCCTCCCATCCACTGAGTTAGCCAACTCATTATAGAAGGTTGGTTAGCATGATTCTCTTTTTGTAAATCCATACTGACTACTTCCATCACCCTCTTGTCCTTCAGGTTTTGGAATGGTTTCCAGGAAGATTTTTTTCTATTGCCTTCCCAACAACTGAGATGAGACTGACTGGCCAGTAGTTCGCTGGGTCTTCCTTCTTGTCATTTTTGAAGATAGAAGTGATATTTTCTCTCTTTCAGTCATCAGGAACCTCTCCTAATCACCATTACCTTTCAAAGATAGTCAAGAGTGGCCTTACAGTGATGCCAACAAGCTCTGCCAGGACTTGTGGGTGCAACATGACAGGTCCTATGGACTTATGTATGTCTAGTTTATCTAAGTGCTCCCTCACCTGGTTCTTCTCCATTGAGGGGAATTCTTCCTTGTTCCAGAATTTACCTTTGGTCTCAGGGACCTTGTGTTCTTCAAGGCTGGTTATGCTGGTAAAGGCTGAGGCAAAGAAAACATTGAGTAACAGCCCTTATTTTAAAAGGGCTTATCCAAGTCCTTTTGAAATATATTAAAAATCGCTGAAGATCCCCCACTCTGTGTAGTTTATATAACTTTTTAAACTTTGTCTAATGATTCTCATTATTCTCTGTGATACTGGTAACAGTTCCACAGTCTATAGCAAAGCATACGCTTGGTGACAATGTAAATATGAGGAGGATAAAACTCCTGTTGTTTTTTTTTTTTTTTTCAATATTTCTCATTAACATAGATTCAGACATTATTTAAAATTTGCAGTCAACATGGTGAGAAATAAATTAATAAA
This sequence comes from Strix aluco, assembly GCF_031877795.1. Lineage (NCBI taxonomy): Eukaryota > Metazoa > Chordata > Aves > Strigiformes > Strigidae > Strix > Strix aluco. Next base: position 57,853,264 of record NC_133971.1, on the reverse strand, counting down.
TTTTAAAGGACCATCAGCTGAGTATGTTTTAGTAACTTGAGGATATGTGTGTCAGAACCAGGCTGTGAGATAATGTGTAATAGCAAGTGAAAAGAGGAGAGCGGAGGAGAAGGAAATACATTCAGGGAGTTAAAAAATAGCCAGTTAGGGTACTCCTATTTAAAGAATAGGTGAAGTGTGTAAAAGGAGTAAGATTATATATTATATTCAGATTAAATTAATCCAGGTAGAGGCAACTGAGACTAAACAAATTACAGTAGACATCAGTCCAGAATACTCATGTGTGGTGGTTTTGGCTGGGATAGAGTCAATTTTCTTCACAGTATCTAGTACGGGGCTATGGTTTGGATTTCTACTGAAACCAGTGTTGATAATTCAGGGAATGTTTTAGTTATTATTTTAGTTATTTAGTTATTACAATAGAATGTTTTAGTTACTATATTTTGTGTTTTAGTTATTTCTGAGCAGTGCTTACACAAAGTTAGGGCCTTTCTTGCTTCTCACACCACCCCACCAGCAAGTAGGCCAAGGGTGCATAAGAAGTTGGGAGGGTACACAGCTAGAACAGCTGACCCCAACTGACCAAAGAGATATTCCAAACCATATGACATCATGCTCAACATATAAAGGTGGGGAAGAAGAAGGAAGGTGGGGACATTTGGAGGGATGACATTTGTCTTCCCAAGTAACTGTTACACATGATGGAACCCTGCTTTCCTGGAGATGGCTGAGCACCCGCCTGCTGATGGGAAGTGGTGAATGAATTCCTTTGCTTGCGTGAATGGCTTTTGCTTTATGTAATAAACTGTTTTATCTTAACTCACAAGTTTTCTCACTTATACTCTTCCAATTCTCTCCCCCAGAGGGACACCAGAGGGGAGTGAGCAAGCAACTGTGTGGTGCTTAGTTGCCAGCTGAGGTTAAACTACGACACGATGTAAATTTTCATCTGTTTGACATTTTACCTCCATTCTTTTTTTTGTCCAAACTGTTCTAGCCAGTCAAGTAATAAAACCTAAAATGTTGGCATTTGTTATAGCATATCAAGGAACTGAAAAACCATCTTTAATGGTCTTGTTCAGATGTATTTGTATTAGTCCTCTACTTGATAGAGGGAAGTTTTCAACTTAATCACTCTTATTCATTGGTCTCAAGTTTGTATTACAGTGTGGGTTCCTAAGTTCTCAAACTGGATTCTGTAGGATCAAACTAAACCAGAATACTCATAACAATTGTGCACCCCTTACTAGCAAGTGTTCATTCCCTAGGACCAAACTAAGCTGAAAAAAAAAATATATAGTGCAGAAAATGGCTGCCTGGCACTGTTTCACTCCTCTTCTGCTGCTGTTGCCCTTCACTACCTGTTAATTTTGAAATAGTCAGTCCTTCACTATTCCCTGCTCCTGTGTCCGTTATCTCTGAAAAAGATGACAGTAGCTTTGAAGAGTAACAGGAGAGAAACTGTAGTAAAGAATTCATTCTAAAGTGCTCCATCATTTGCACCGAAGGAGCATACCAAGAGTGTGCTTAAATGATGTGACAACTCCTCCTACAAACACAAATGTGTAGAAAGAGCAATTTCTTTTTATGAGGTGAGATTTATAATGGTTGATCTATTCTTTCACTTTTTTACTAAAAACCGTAAGTGAATTAATTTGAAAAGAGATAATCTTATCTTTGAAGCAGAAAAATAAAAACATTGCAGCATAAAAAAATGATTTAAAAAATGTCTGGAGCAAAAGCAATTGTAGGTTTGCAGGCAAAATTTCCCTACTGAATTAAAAAATGAAGAGTTTTCACCAACTTTCACAGGAAAGTCTCAATCTCTTTTCTGTGTGGTTTATTTTTAAAATCAGAAACCCAAACTAAGTCACTCTGTATAGTAGGTCTGAATCAATGGAGACCTTTCTGACTTTTTAGGTAGCTCAGAGAAGAGCTTCAATAGTGACTTCAGCAGTTTATTTTTTCAGATCACCCGTAAGACAGTCAAGAAAGTATGTTTATGACAAAATAAGATCACTCTACTCTGTCAGAAGTATCAAGTGAAAAGATAATAATACTTTGGGTCTTTAATGATTAATCACTACAAATCTGACTTCAGCAGGCAACAGCTTCCGTATCCATTTCATTCAGTTTTTTGCAAACTGAATCTTGTTTTTTGCAGTACAGAAATGTTATGCACTGCAGTTTATTGGTGCTTCAGTCACACCAAACCAACTTTCCACACTTCATTGATACAAGTAAATGAGAGGTAGAATTAATTCTTTGGTATGTAATAGTAATTCTTGAGGCTTTTTGGATCACTTTTTTTTTTTTTTTTCCCCCCCCAAATTGCACAGCACATTATTTTTCTTGACTTATCACACAGATAATTCAAAGCATCTGCAAATGATGCAGATATTATTTGAGAGGGCATGAATGTCTGTTCAAGTTATTGAAACTTGGTACAATTTTTCTTCAAAAGGAAAGGTTTCTCATGATTTACAATATTTTATCATAATAAATTGACCTTTGAGGAAATTGCAAAGAGAAGAAGAGATGCTGAGCTTAGATTTGAAGTAATTGCTTTCAGTAACATTAAAATAAAGTGGCTTCTTGATCTTTTTGAAATCACTGAAGATGTTAGATTGTGCTGCTTAAACATAGTCCTAAAATGGAAAATGTGTGAACCCACAAGAGGCTATAAAAGTGTTGGGGGTTTTTTTTTGTTTGTTTTGTTTTTGTTTTTTTTTTTTTGTTTGTTTGTTTGTTTGGTTTTTTGTTTTTGTTTAAAAGATATCTAGATCCTTTCTGCATTGTTTCTTGTGTTTCCAAGAGGGATAGAAAAGACAAAAAGGAGCTGTTTTGCAGTTTGATTGCTTATTTGATACCTTACAGATTCTCTAGGATTTACAATTTACACTCCATAATTCTGTAATATTATTTATCTCTAAGGTCCTTATTTGCATATGTATATAAATGTCCTCAATTTCATATAAATTGGAACGAGGATTTATTTTTGCAGAATGTAGCCTTGGTCCAATATTTGCTCACTGAGTGTATCCTAACACAGCACAAAGGTTTATGTGACATATGAGTTTCATGGACCTAGCCTGGATATACAGAAGCAATGACACCTACTGAGTCTTCAGCTTTCTACAAGTAAATATTTTTTTTACATTTTTACATTCATGTTTTCTTTCACTAATAGCAAAAATAAATGTTGCCATCACACATGCTTAATATGAACTATTATTATTATAATAGTACATATTTAAGCTAATTGCTTCTTTGATCTTGAAACTGTTTGGAATTTTTTGTTTGGTACAGAATTTAATATTTTAAAACTATTTTCTTCCCAGTTAAACAAATATTTCTACATGCCTGTGAAAAGTTCTCCAGTATATTATCCCTGATCAGGTATTTTGGTACTGTAACCCATCTGGCACAGCCAAACACAGACTGAAAATCCCATAGAAATTTCATGCTCTTGAGAGTTTCCAAACTGTAAAGATCTTGTTATTGAATAAATGCTGAAACACTTTTTTATATTTCGCTACCCAATATGTGTTCCTTAAAAAAAAAAACCAAAACCTTCTCCCATAAAAAAGAAAGAGAAAATTGTGTTTGGTGTTCAAGTTCCCACCAAATAATTAAAGAAATGTCAGGTTTAATGGGGCCAGAGTGAATTATTCTAGAATTATTCTCATTATTTAAAAATAAAGCTTAATAAATTTGTCATTTTCAGTTATTATCTAAAATATAACATTATCCTTAATTTATATATCTTGAAGAAGTGAAATGGTGGGTCAGTTTTATGGATGTTTATTAAGAACTAAATACAAACTACATTAGAAGTTCCAATGTTAAAGGTAGGAGAAAATAAGTAGGAAAAATACTGATAAGTATAGCCTGAAAGCTTAGCAAATGAACTTCTGTGTTCTTTTAAGAATATTTATTAAACACACTTATATTAAAGTACATTTGCTTTGACTTTATGTTATTTAGATATGATGTTTATATTGGTTCTTCATAGACAATTAGAAAATGATATTCATGCCATTTGGAAGTGTACCGGGTCTGGCTGAGCCAGAATTAGTTTTCCCCTGTAGCAGCCCTCATGGTGCTGTGTTTTATGTTGGGAGCTGGCAGGGTGTTGATAGCACACTGGTGTTGTGGCTACTGCTGAGTAGTGCTTACACAGCACCAAGGCTCTTTCCAACATTTTTCCCCCCTCAGTGGGACGGGGTGGGCAAGATCTTGGGAGGGGACACAACCAGGACAGCTGACCCGAACTGACCAAAGGGATATTCCATACCATATGACGTCTGCTCAGTATAAAGCACGTCTGCTCAGTATAAAGCTGGGAGAAAGGAGGAAGGGGGTGGGGTCACCCTTGGTCCTCCAAGGCAACCACTACACGTATCAGAGCCCTGCTTCCTGAGAAGGCCCGACATCGCCTGTTAATGGGAAGTAGAGAATAAATCTGTTTTCTTTTTTTGCTTCCGCGCGCGGACCTTTGCTTCGCTTTGCTTATATTAAAACTGCTGTTGTTTGACCCACAAGGGTTGTTTTGTTTTCCGATCTTATTTTCTTTCCCTTCTTTGCCCTATTGAGAAAAAAAGGGGAAAGGGGGGGAAGTGATAGAGCGACTTGGTGGGTACATGGCATTTAGCCAAGGTCAAACCACCACAGGAAGATAAACTACCTGTTTCTAACTTTACATTATTAGAACACATTTTTTTTGAGATATGTTTGTAGTCCACTGTCATCACTGTGTCCCAAATACTTGCAGATTTGGGAATCTGCCCTCTTTGGCTTTGATTCTTTAATTTCAGCAATACTATAGCCATTTTTAAGTTTTTTTGATTTTTCTTTTTTATCTTGTGGGCTTTTTAATAAACCAACAGTCTGCAGGTACAGGAAAAATTTGTTCTGTAATTGACAATTATAGTGACATTTCTGTCAGTATTTCCCAGTATTTGGCACAGATCATGAAAAAATGAAGAACTAGCTTAAGCAGAGACACAGTGAAGTCAAGTAATTTATTTCAGTTCTGTTGAAGAATGGTGCTAGCTTATTCCCACAGAGGATGTGACCTTTTCTTTCAAGTCTTAAATTTGTATTTTAAAAAGAAGCCTTGGTAGACATGCAGTCCTTGCAGCTATTATGTAACTTACACAGCTCTGATCATGGTGCTGTTTGTGTCACTGATCTACTTGAAGGTATTTGGAAAAATAGTTTTAATGGACCTATGTAGCTACCTCAGAGAAATTATGAGAATTGCAAGAAAATTACACTAATAGAATTTTCCATTGACTTCTGTGTTGTAGTGCACCGTTATATTAAAGAATATCCTTGGGAGATGGTAACATATAAAACCAGAGGCTAGCACATAGGGCAAGTCACTGCTCTCCTCCTAAAGAAAATCAGACAGATTGTCTTAAGTGTTCACAGGAGAGAAAGAGAAGGGTTTACAGAGTGAAACATCTGTCTTAGCTGAAAAGTGGTGTTACTTCCTTTGTTCTACAAACTCCGGTGTTGATTGAGACCTTCAATTTCTGTGTTCAAGTTAAAGCCAAATATTTTAGCTTAAATCACCAATCCTTTTCACTTGCCACTAGAAAACAGAGAAGCAAAAGTGCCAGACCACACCTCGCTAGGCAATGGGAAAAATTATCTTTGTTACCATTCTTACTTCATGAATGGTAATCTTGTAGTCAGTGCTATTAAAAATACATGGAAGACTAGATTACATCTGACAAAGATTCATCTATCAGGGATCCTGTTTCCATCCATGGTCAATAATAGTTTCTTGGAAACATATAAAACCAGAGCAAGCATGCAGTGCTAATTGCTGTAAATATTTTTGCACGCTTCAGTGACTAAGATCTCACTTTGTGTGAGAAAGATCTTATCTCAGTGTTTAATATCCTTTGATGGATTTTTTTTCCATGAATTTGCCAAGTTCTTTTCTGAATCTTAGTAGATATTTAGTATTAACATTATACCGTTTCATAGAGAGGTAACTTATTTTGTTTGTTTTGCTGCTAACTGTTTCAGTTGTGGCTCCCCTACTTCTTGTATCAGGAGAGTGAACTGTCACCTCCTATTCATCATCGCTGTGTAATTTCTCATTTGAGTTACATTTTCAACAGTTTTTTCTGGTGTAATAATATTTAACTGCTTCTTATACAGAAGCCATTTACTGTAACACATTATTTCAGTACTTCTTTACCCTTCTAGATATGGAGGGGCCCACGTGGCACACACAGTTTGGGATGAATTTATGTGGCATGTTTTCTTCTTTGTTCTTTATTTCTTTCCTAATAATTTAGAAACATGTTAATTTTTCCAGGCATTTACTTTTGAGCAGTGAGATAATGTTTTATAACCCTGAAACTCACAGATAACTTCATTTATCACTGTGTCTCTGTACCTGGAAGTCTTAATTCATTTTGCAATGGCTATCCCTTTACATTTGTATATATAGGGCTACATCTGTCATTTTTTCCTCTTAGTATTGTGAGGTCCTCTGGTAATTTTTCTCAGCCAAATCTTTCCTCTTCTGAATTACTCAGGAACAGGATGCCTTGTCACTTTTTTTTTTTTTTTTAATTATTATTATTTTCACTTTCTGAGATAATTTATTAATAAATAAAATAAATAAAAGTATTATAAAGACCTCTCTCTACTGAGACAACTATTAGTTAATACTTTATTTTTGAATCATTTTCAAATACAGACCTACTCTGTTAAATATGAGAAAAAAACTTTCCATGGACTTTTTGGTTGTATTGTACCATATCTTAAATTTCTCTAATACCTCTTGATTCAGGGTAGATTGTGATAAATGAGTCCCCCTTACTTATACAGTGACTCTTTCAAAGGAGTCTGAATCTGTGCTGATACTGGTTTGTAACTATCAGTGCTGCTTTTTCTTTGTAGCAGCTCTAACTACAGAGTTTGTTTAAGCTATTCCATAGACTACAGGAGTAACCTCCTATGACTAGTACTGGTCTTGGTTTGAAGAAACAGTATTTCATAGCTGGTCTCATTCAGAAGTCAAAGACATTTCTGTTGTTAAAACTTTGATTTCTAGTTTTAGATGAACATCATAAATTTAAAAAAGATTTGTCCAGATCCATGCTGCTTCAAACTATATGAGTAATGATTTGTATACTGAATTCATAAGGAAGATTACTAGTATACCATACACACTTTGTTTCAAATGTTCATTCTAACACCATGTTAATATCAGCTCTTTTTCTTATTCATGTTCCATTTAAATGATGAGTGTAGATTTTTGACAGCTTGAGTCAGTGAATTAAGATCTTTGTCTTTGCTATGGTGTATTTGGGAGACTTGATCTCTTTAATGGTACAAATGTCTGTAGGCCTCATACAACGTCCCAAGAAATGTGTTCTTGTGCAACAAAAATTTTGCCTTTTTGAGCAGCAGACCTGCTGTGATTATTTTTTTCAAGCTTGATTTTATCCAGATCTCCAAATTGTGTCTCTAAGTGCCATTAATTATTTTCACTTTCTAGTGGGGACTCAAAGATGTTCTTTTTTTTAGTAGGGAATTTATAATATAGCTCATATAAAAATGTATATCATTTACATTCCAAAAAATGGTTAGCATAAGTCCCTGGTATCAATAGGCTGTAGTTATTTTCTTGTCTTTCTTTATTTTTTTTTATTTCTTTAGTTTTATGTCAGTTCTCACAGTCAGACACTTTTTCACTTCTACTAATTAGAAGGTCTTTATTTGAAAGATCAAACAGAGGAGATGTATTTCTTCTTTGCTTTGAATTATCTCTCTGTTTCTGTATCAAAAGGAATTCAATATTTTTTAACGTTGATTTCAAATTTTAGCATTTTCATGTAATTCTGCTTTGAAATGCAGGTTGTCAGAATGTAATTGTCCATATAAACCTTTATAACTATTAGCTAGGAAAGCGTTGATTTTGTAATAGCAGTTACTATTATTAAGTCCTTTCCTGTCGCATTATCATGAATTTTGTACGCTGGGCAAACCTGATTAGTTGGGGCTTGATGAATATGGCATTATTTCAACCTAATAAATAGAAGTTATAGCCACAGAAGGGTTTTATTGCTGATCTGCAGAGGAACAAGATGTGGCACCATATAAACTAGCAGTTCAGATGTGGAAGTGATAGGCCGGTAAACCTTGTCCCTCTTTTGGGTTTTATTGGCCATTTTCCAAGCCTTTTTGGGGTCCTGTGCAAATGGCTGAAGTGTGCCCAAGTATGAGCCCCCAGTGATTTTGATTCCAGTGTTATCAAGTGAAGAAGATAGCTTGATTTTGTCTCTGTAGTTTAACTATATGATGAATTCATAAGGACAAGTAAATGCAGTATGGAGAAAGGAAATGAGGACTTCAATTTTTCTGCAAAAACTTTTTCTCCAGTGATCAAAACAGGAAGAGATTAAAGAACTGCAAAAACTGAAGTTCCATTACCCTATCTCATTATCAATATTGTTAATGATTAGTGGATTAACCTCCTAATGTTTACCACAGAAAGTTTTCCACTTGTTCCACTGACCAAAACACAAAAGAGCTTGCATATGTTCAGTATCACTGTTTCTTTTGGCATTTTTAGGTAAGAAAAATGAGGGAATAAATAAATTATAAGAGAGAGGAGCAGAGGGAGGGGCAATAGAAACATAGCATTTTATCGTCTATGAGAGACAACCTATAAACAATTTTATTTTTGACAGAATGTTGTAGTTACCAGTTGAATCTAGCCGTTTAGATAATTACCATTATTATTTACAGGAATTGACCTTTGGCATGGTGAGGAAATTAACTCTGTTGTGCTTTTCTATATATATCTTGATGGGTATTTTTTTTAATACAAAGTGAATTTGACATTTTGGATAGGAGTTAGTAGAGACTAACAAATTTGGATGTAAACATGGATTCATTTTAGTGCCTATAATTGATGTAATTTACATGTGTAATAACCTGAATTTCTGTATTTAGATGTCCAAATAACATGCATTGTATCCTCAAATAAATGCAAGTGCAAAACTGTTATCAGAATTAAATTGCTTATAATCAGGAAATACAGATGGTGGTATTTTTGCATTTTTGTTTCCCTCTTGTTTCCTGAATTGTTGATTTTGTAATGTGAAGATGTACTGTTTTGGCATCTCACACCTGGCCTAAGTGTCAGAATGCAATACCTTGGTGACAGATTGTTCTTGTCAGTAAGAAATTAACTTGGAAAGTTACTAGGTTATACAGGAGGAAAAAGGAGAGGTGTAATTATGACCTGTGATTTGAAGTTGGACATATTGGCTAGGCTGGTGATAATTAAGGAAAGGATTGTTAGTATGTCAACCTATTATTTACCAATAGCTTACTGATAAATAGAAATGTCCATTGAAAAAACTAAGGGAAAATACATAAGACTCACTTGAAGCTTCTTAGCTTTATAGGCTAAACTGGCTAAGGGACTGTACTCTGGCTGGGTCATACATGAACAGAGACCAGTGAAGAGGAAAAGCAGAGAAAACTTGCTGTCCTATTGCTGCACGGGTATATAAGAATCAAGAGAGAAAACTACTGATTATATTGCCATGTCTGATAATCTACTTTCTGAGCACACATCCACTCTGCTGTTGCCTCCAGCTGGCTTTACGAATGATTATGTCATTATTTTTCTAGATCAATAACCTAAATACAGTTCAAATGATGGTTAATAAATGTTCGCCTTTAATAATATCAATTTACTTACAGCATGAAAAATCCTGGTTTTCCTAAAAAAACCACCCAACAACATTGCTTTTTTTCTTGTTTATAAACTTTGTTTGATTCATGTTTTCACAGAGATATGACTAATCTGGCAAGCAGATACCTGCTTCCAAAGCACAAAACCAAAGAACCAAACAAAGCATTTGGAGCATATCACAGACTGAGTAAGATACAAGTCTAACAACACCTACAAGAAAATCATAGATCTCTTGTCTTCTGAAAAGTATTCTTCCACATTGCTTGTGTAACTAAAGTGGGGCATGAACAAATCACACCAGAACATTTAATTTCTTCCTGTGTATTTTTTTAACACTGACTTTTCATCCAATTGCTATTTCAGAAATACATATATTAAGATATAATTAACAGAGTTGTGATGTGACCCTAGAATACTTGTACCTTTGAACATTTTGCTGCAGAAACAAGCAGGACTTCATCTTGTTACTAATATTATGTCTGCTGCTCTGGTAAAAGAAGAAAAAGACTTTATGCTTTTAATATTTTGCTTGGAAAAAAATCATGACAGTTTTTAGTTCAGAGTCATAAGCTATCATCAACCATAGTAGCAGCAGCATACTTGGTTCACTATTTTGACATTTTCATGTCCTGAAACCTTTAGAGTTTTAAGGCACAGATTCCTCACATAACAGGGTGAAACTATCAGATAGATGAACAGAACTTCATTACAAGTTTTGATACAGACCTGACATTTTGTATTTATAGTGAAGTATGAAGTGATAATATAGACTTCTTGGTTGGTATTAAACATGCAGGATTGTGAGAGATGAATTACAACTCCCCGAAACAGGGCCTGAGAGAGACAGGCCTGTGAGAAAAAACAACCTGAGAGTTAAGGGATAGGAGGGAGCAGAGGTCTTCTGAGCTGAGAAATGTCTCAAACACTTGCAAGTAGCGAAACTATAGTCACGGGGTGGATAGTGTGGAGTCTGGAGCTGATAAGGCTGCTTGGATAGCACAGGATGCAGCTGGAGGAGGGAGCCTTGTGAAGGCAGGGTGGTTCTGCTCTGGTGCATCTTGTAAAGTTTCAAGGGCCAACTGTCCAGCCAATCTTTCCTTCATTATCCACAAAATGTATATTAAAGTTGACACCCCAAATATGTTAATAAAGATTACAAGATCATGCTAATTACATCATCCCATGAAACACCTTACCCCTCCCTATACACAGGATACATAGGTATGTGGGTCGACCTAGGGGACGGACCCAAGGAAAGTGTGTATAAATTGAGGGGGAGGCAAGGAGTGAAGAAAGAAAGAAAAAAGAAGACATGAAGTGAAGAAGACAGGTGCATTCCTGACGATCTTGGACAGGACCAACACAGGAACCTGGACTGGTAATCTTTATTTCTCTATTCTCTCTATCTCTCTTGATTTCTTTTTCCCTTTTTCCCTCACTACCATTAAGTAATGCAAGGCATACTATATAGCTTGCCATAACTCATTATATATTTAGCCAGTTATGGTGTATCCAATTAGTGCATTGTGGGAAGTTAATAAATGTCTGGACTTCGAGACTTGTCTCACTGTTGTCTGCTCCATTGGGGATTTGCAAATCTGAGTCACTTGTCTCCCTCATCTGCAGTGAAAAGGATTCTGCATTCTTTAGGTTTGAAATGGTAGTAAATAAAAGAAGGTTAAGAATCTGTGTAAATATATTATCTTTCATTATTAATATGAGGGATGATAAGGGTAGGACACTTTTCATGGTTTTATTTCACTCTTTCTGAAAGAAGTTTCTGAATTTTCAAAGATTAAACTCTACAAGATGTGATAAATTTTGTTATTTGGAAATGAAATAGTGTAAGAGGTCACATATGATGCCTAACAACCTTGGAATACAGCCAAAATTTAAATTTGTTTTCCTTAGCTATAACATTACAAATAAATCTCCTTAGTGGGAACACACAGCACGAAAAAGACGTGGTTACAGGTATTGATTGGACTGCAGTTCATAAATAGCTTGACACTGGCAGTGTTTTGACCTAAAAGGTCAAAAGGTCAAAAAAGGTCTTTGAAGAGGTTTTAGCTGGGCTTCAGTTGTAGTCCTTCTTTAACTGGTGTGCTGTAAAATGCTGGAAATGTAACCTTCCTTTTCTCCTGTTATTCTTTCTTTCTTTCATGAGGATTTTGTATGATTGAATAATCAGTGTTCCACTGATTAATTATAATGGATTGTAATTTACAGAAAACTCAGTTTCATATGGATTGAGGAAGAGAATATTTTAGATTTATGTTGGAGAAGTTTGGCCATTGAAAAGTTTATTGTCTTTAAACCTCTCTTTAGGCTCTCTCTCTGGAGCAAAATGAGAAAACTGATAGAATTTAAGAAAATAGTTGACTGCTAAAATGAATGAATATAATTAGTCAGTCCTAGCAACTGACATTTTTCATTTCTGTTAGCACTGGATGCTGTTTTTAGAAAAAAAAAATTAAGGGAACAATTGTTTAAATAAATCAGTGGTCTTAGCTGCAGAAATTTCAGTCTATGGTTTTAGGACACTAGAGCACATACATAGTAATTAGGCTAAATGTCAATAACTCAGGCAAAGGCCTAGACAATGAAAATCCTGCTCTCAGTATTTGGCAAACTCGCTAATTATGTTCATCACACAGAGGTAAACTTACAGCTACAACCACACTGATTGTCAGCTGGTTCCTATCTAGGAAGATGTTGCTGTCAGTTTTGCAGCAAGGTCTAGTTAACATCTTAAAATCTTACCTGGAAAAAAAAGACTCCAAAACCTAAGAATTTTAAGATATTTCATCATCTGTTTCTTGTCCTGTGCAGAGCTGTCAAAGTCATCTCAGCAGGGTCACAATAGTTTACAAACCAATGGTCTGCTTAGATGTGCTTATTGTTTTTGTGGCAACTTCACAAAAAGATATGTGACTTATGAAAATTGAGATGATTTTTATCATTTATATAGGAGGACTTTTTTGGGAAAAGTTCAGGATACAGCTTGTGTTGTGGATTTCAAAGGCTGAAAAGCCGTCTCTCTTGACAGTGAAATATGGCAAAAGGGTGAGAGGGAGCTCTCTGAAAAATAGTAACCCATGTCACTGCAACTTGTCCTTTATGCTTCATTAGATATTATAGGGATTGACTAGTTAATAATTGTGAAGAATTGTTTTGCAGAGTTGTGACTACCAAAGGCACAAAACTGTATGCTGGAGTATGCTGTGCAATCATTCCAAGTAGACTTTGTTTGTATGGCTTGTTTATTACAGTAAATTGTGGATATATTTCTGTACACATGCTTTTGTATTCACTTTTCCAGTACACACTGGAAATTATCCCAATACAGAGTCTAAGTCTATAATATATTTATGGGAGACAAACTTTAATAGAGCATTTCCACTATCTGGAATAAACTTCTTGTTGTACTGAAATATTTATTTTTTTTTTAAAGAAACCTTTCATAATTTGTCTTGAAAAACTTTGTCGGTCTATGAAATTGTGATCATTCATTTTCATTCTCCACTATATTAGATTGAATGTCCTGAATTATATTGCTTTATTTTGCTTAAATATATTTTGGTAACACTGTCTGACTTTTGTTCCTTTAGGACATTCATGAAAATTAGATGGGTAGCATGTGAAGCCAGACTGGGAGGAAAATTTAAAACAGTAACTCCTAGTCTTTCTCAAAATAACTGAAGTAAAAAATGTATCCATGCTGTTTTAACTGTTTTCTAGAAAAAAGGTGTAGTTTTATATATTACTTGTGTATACTTTTCTGTATAGTTATAGAACTAACATTAGGTCCTATCTGATACCCCTTAACAAAACAAGATCACAAGAACAACTAATACTTTTGTCTCCTTGAAACTGGAGTGATATTATGTTTCAGAGTATGTATTTTGAACAGGAAGACATTTTTGAATCATATTTTAAATAAAATCTCGTCCATGCATGACCAACACTTTGTCAAACTAATGACAATTGTAGAAATATATCATGCATTAAACTTTTGCTCATCCTTGAACTATAATATATTGCTTTGTTTTCCTTTGCATTCAGTCTTTATGATCAATACAAAGACAACATAGTTCAGTGCTGATTAAATAGCTCAAATTATTTAAAAAAATCTTTTGGAAAGATACATTCATAAAATAAAGCTTGTAATATTTTTTTAGCAAGGGTCTAATTAGAGCCTCAAATTCAAAATCAGGATACCTTCACTGGTTTTGTTAAAAATTCTTTTACTGTACTGTAGTCAGCAGTCTATAATATTTCAGTTAAATACAGGTTTTTGATAAGTTACTACTCTGATACATCAATAAACTTTTACATTAACTTCATGGGTTTAATATCGGCTTGCAATTGTCATATATTGCTGAATCAACACCTGCATGTCCATGGTACCAACAAGTAAATAAAAGATGTTATATATTAAAATTTTGGACAAATATAATCCATGATTTCTGTCTAAGAAATTGACCTTCAATTACATGAATTACAACAGGTATGCAAAAATAATGCTAACTGTTATGCAAAACTTCTATATATTTTACAACCAATATATTATTCTTTGTCTGAAACAACAATCTTTCTTCTCCTCCTCCCACCCCCTCCAGCAATATACTACAGGTGTTTTAAGTTTTTTATCTAAATTTTTAACAGAGGTTCACAAACTATCTGAAGAACTAGAGGTAGCCGTCAGTGAGGACTGCTTCCTCTCATGATACTTATTTTTCAGAACAGATCTGGAAGAACTAAACAAAAAACAAAGTGGACAGAGGATCACATATATCAGCCTTTACTGCTATGAAGAATTAAAAATTGCATAGCTCTATCATCAGAGTCTATGTTTTCAGAATGAACAGGATGTAAAGCATCTAATAAGTCTTGCAGTGGGATAGAATTTATCCAATAATATTTTTCAAAGGCAGGCAAGGTTTTATCCTATTGAAATACTTCCATATTACTGCTTTTTCAAGCAAGCAATTACTGTCATTGCCCCACAAACATTATGGAGTTATGAACTGCAAAGGTATTTGGTCATGAGACCAAATTATTCTTTGAATGTGCATCAGAATTTGGCCATAAGGCTCAACTCTGATGTATAGTCATAGAGAAATAGAGTTCTCCTAGTTTCATATATATGTTGCAGAATTATTTCTGACTTAAATCCAAGCAAAATATCAAACTGAGTTTGAAAACATTTCTTTCAGGTGCATTGTTGTAGAAAGTATTCAGGATTCATTCAATTTAGAAACTGTTTTTTTGTTTTAACATTAATCCATTCAGACCTTGATCATCTTATTTCTGCCAGTAATGAAGATTCACTGTAAAGGCCTACATCATGAAGTATGCTTTGATGATCATCAGTTACAATGAAAGGATCTTCCATCTTTCACAGTGAAAGGTTGTTATGCTTGGGAAACTGCTGAGTCACAAACATTTCTTACCTACCACCTGAGCAGGTTTCTTGATATTCCATGGCTTCTTTCCATTTTGGCACTGCAACCATCCCTCTGCCTTCTGCTTGGGTGGCAAATCTATTTCAGTGCATTCTATGTTCAATGCACGTGATGGACTGTTCTCTGGTCTCAGCTAACAATCACAAACTCAGCTTTTAGCACTTAAGACCCTTGTCAGATCTTACGAGACTCCCTGTTTCCATTTTTGCAAACTGTACCTTCTGTTTCTGCTCTTTTTGGTCATAACTCAGTATGTAAATGAATGTAAATATAATGCTCTTGGCCATTATAAAGGTTTCTTTATTCATGAAGAAGAGTAGCAAGATACTGCTTTATTGCTGATTTAGAGTCTTCAAATGTATCATAGGGATATTGAATTTCTTTTCTTTTAAACTGTCACTCAAATATGTTGTTTAAGCCATTTATTGGGCATGACAGCCTTTGGGCATGAAAATCATAATCTCAGTGATTGAGTTCCAGATCCTTGGGATAATAATAATTTTGAATGACTACTTCAATACATAATATATTTAATTGAAATGGTCTTCTCTGTTTGGCTTCTGAAATACTAAGCGGAATACAAAGTCACACCATCAAGAGACATTTGTGAAGGTTTCAGAGGAGCTTGAATTGCCTTGGCAGCTAGAAATTGCAGAACTGCAATAACAGCAGTTTTCAAAAAAGCAAATCTGTGTTAATTTTCTATTTGACTTCTAACATTAAATTCGTTTTGACTCCAGACTTAAAAATTGTCTGTTACCACAAGCCTCTACTAGATTCATGAGTGCCTGTAGAAATATTTGGGTTATTTTAGCTTTTAGATAAAATGCTTTGGGTTTTTTTTTTTGTAGTGATCTTATTCTTCTTCCCAAATCTTTGAACTATTTGCTATAAAATTTAGAGTTTTTCTACAGAGGTTTAACATGCCTAAGTGATCTCTGCAATTTTTATTTATTCACTTACTTGCAGACCTTTAAATGCTCCAAATACCTTCCAAGTGAAAACAATGAAACAGGATGGAAAGAAGATATCTGTTTTTACACTTTATAGTTTTTCTGATCATAAAATACACTCAATGCATGTAGGGAAGTGAAGTGAAAGAGCAAAGTACTTGAGGATGAACTATATTATCTCTCTCAGTAAGACAAATAATTAATATGGTTTTGAGGTAAAAAGAATATTACCTGCACAGAATAAACATTATTTATTTCAAACAAGCCATGTACCATTTCACTCAGTGATGCTTTATGGCAGAAATAACACTAGAATCCAGTTCTCCTTGGTACTTGCAGTTACTTAAATCATTAGATCACAAATTTACTTCCCTCCTTCTTACATTCCAGATAACCTTCCAAATTACAAGTGAAGCAGGATTCTATAGACTGCATTCACTTTTCTTAGACAACCCTGCTTCATCCTCTGAATACAACCAGACAACACCTTGAATAAAGAGAAAGCTTTGTGGGAGATTTATTTTGTGATACTATGAGATACATTCACAAGGGGGCTGAATAAAAGTAGTAAACAATCTTAATTCTGGCAACATCTTCCCTCTCTCAATGTTGCCAGTCTTTCAGTGACAGTCCAACTGAGTAAGTTTCATGTTTCATACTAATGGGAGATTATTGGAAAATATTAGTGTTTATCAAAATGTTGATGGATTCTTCTATATTAGATGATAGTGATGGTTCTAGATACCTAAAAATCTGAAAAGCCTATATTTACTTGATTCTTTACACTGAATTCTCAGTTTGGCAGTAGTTAGACTTCTATCATTTTTAGTAATGGTTTGTCCAAGGGCCAGCTAGAATTGTCTAGGGTCCAGAAAGCTCTGAATTAGCAGTGCTGTGTTCAATTTATCTCTATAGATGCTAAGAGAAACTGACACAAGACTTAAAATATGATTAAATGCTCAACATGCATCTCACTTGCACTAGCAGGAACAGTGTATTACCTGTGATTTTCTGTAATGATAAAATAGCTGAAAATAGAATCAATCAAACAGGGAAGGAAAATGGGATTAAGTCATCAGCATAAGTGCTGAGTCTTTTCTGATAACAGCTGTTTCAGTGCTGTTTCACTGCTGTCAGTGAGTTCCAGCAGGGGTACTTATGGCTTTCTTTAATGATATATATAAATCACATTTTCTACTAGGAAAGCAACATTGTAGGCTTTGAAATGAATGGTGGTTATTACTCTGTTAAAGTTTCCAAACTCTCAGCCTTCAGTTTCAGCTTCTCAAAGCATAGCAGTAATTATCTGAAAATGAAATGTATGTTTTTCATTGCTTAAATGACAGACAGTTTCATGGCCTAATGAAGATAAAATATATAGGTTTTAATTACAGAAGAAGAAGCACAAATTACAAGGCTGAATAAAATTATGTCAATATAAATCAGAGTTCTGTTGCTGACTGAATGACATAAATTCCTTAAAATAAATCTATTAAATAATTTTCCTGGACAAAAAGTAAAGAAACATAAACATTTAAAGTTAAATTCAAATACATTAAATGTGAAGTCTTGGAGACAAAAAAAGAAATCACATTCATAATTAGAAATTTTGAAAATTTTTTAAATAGGTTGCAATTTTGGAAATATGAGCAATTATTATAAGTTGCTAATTGCTGCTGCTGAGATGTTCCTATGCATCCTTGTAATAGAGCAGATTCCAAAAAGCCCTATGCAAGTTTTAGATCAAACATCTACTCCTACCTACAAATCTAAAAATAGCTTAAACTGTGTGGTATTTTCTAAAGGTAATTGTTCATGAACAAAAAATAACTTAGGATGGTGTCATATTAATTTTTCTTTTTCAAGCAATGCTTTATTCATCATATTAAATATTTGTTTCATGTCACATATTAAAGAAAATTAGATCAAGTAAGAAATTTACAATGACGTATGATGAGAAGTCCCACTGAGAAATGAACAGACTCTCCAGATAATTATATATAAGAAACAAAAGAAAAAATAAAGGGAAAGAAAACTCTTAACACCACTGTTGAACAGAATTTGCCCCTACCTTGAATTGTTCTTTTTTTTTCATGGAGCTTTGAAAGCTTAGGAATAATATTTTTCCAATGCACTAGGATCACAGTTTTGCCCCCTTGATTTAATAATTTTTCATAAATTATCTGTATCTGTAAACAAAGAGATTAAGACTTGTAACATGGTAAATATGTTAGCTACTGAATTGAAGTGCACCCTGACAACATGCCAGTCTGCCAGTCCTTCAGAGAGATGTTGCAGCTTGTTTGTCTGAATCTGATCCCTAATTAGCAAGATATTGCAACTACCCTGGTAGCATTAGGCCCTAATGAAGATTGCCCACTACTTGCAAACTGGAATACAATGGAAACAATAGTAGGAATTAGTATATCTACCATTGAGACTTCACATATGTTTATGCAGGGTGGCCCAGTAGAAGCTGGTAAGAGTAACATAAACACTGTTATCTGCCTTTTGCTTGGCTTGAAATGTGAAAAACATTTATTTATAGGCAGGAAGCAACCTCATCATATGGAATCAGAAATTACATTCAGGCAAGCAACATTTTACCATTCGATTATTTTACATAGCTGTAGCAAGGCACTTAATGAACATCAATATGCTATTACATTTATTACTTCAAAAGGAGAACCAAGAGCTGGGAGAGAAAATATTAGGGGGAAATAACACTTCTGGAAAATAAAAAGGAGAAAAGGACAGAAAAATGGGTGAAGGAAGAGAGCAAAAAAATCTGAATAATCCATATGATGGTGTTACAAACTATGCAATAAATATATTTACGATAAAGCTTTTACATTCTTATGATTCCTTTGTTCATTAATCTATGTCCATGTGTCTTCTGATATTTCAGAACTTTAGAAGCTTCAACTAACCACAAAATGTCCTTTTCAAAATGTCCTTTTCAAAAGCCACAGAGAGCATGTATTCAATTATAGAAGAACTAGAGAAAGAATGTAGAGAAATAAAGAGAAGCAAACATTCTTTTCATTCTCATATATTTGTGGCAATCCAGTAGAAGTGATTTGTACACAATTTTCTCAGTGTGTCCATCAATATACCTTCTACTTCACAGTGGAACTGGTAGCATTTGCTAGGACCATAGTCAAAATACTTCAGAAAATTACTCTCTGAATGTGATCAACATATTACTGAAGATGGATTCAGCATCAGGAAAGAAAGACAAACCTGTTAAACCCAAAACAATTAACTGACAAATTTAATCTAGATTATTTTTGCTAGTTTAGGGTTCTCTCTTTCAGATGAATGATATCTTTTCTATGAGAAAATCTAATAGTAGTCAAAAACTTGGTAGGAGAAACATTGCAGGGAGGTTTTTAGAAGCAAGACAAGAACGCAACTGGTTAACACCACAGTGTTAATTAGTAGATATCTTGAACTTGTCTATATTCTGAAATTCTTACAGAAGATTTAAATTATAGATGATTCTAAATACTGTAGTTTAATTAGTAAGTTGAGAATTAAAAGCTATTTGTAAAGAAAATTTTTCTAATGCAGGGTATAATTTTTAAACTTGGTTTATTTAATAATGAATTTCTACATTTCCAAAATAAAGAAAATATCATGTTAGAGATTGGGACAAATACATTTATATGTAATAATGTTTTGTGGGTATTAAATTAGACTGTTTATTCACTGTGGTCTGAATCTTGTGCCTTGGCGGAGACAGAAAGTAAAGCTCTTGTGAGCAATATAGTCATGTTAAATTTTATGTTTATAGCAGCCTCTTCTGTTCTATCAGAGTGGTATGTTAATGAGATGACCATTTCCAAAAATAAATTAGTCTAATTCTTAGTAATTGAAAGAAAATATGTGGTATGCAACCTTTCAGATAAGTATTAGAGGAGTTAGTGGTTTACTACTCTTGTAGGGAAGAGAAATATTTCCAGTCTTACCTCCACTTATATGAGGAATTGAAATGAATGGTCTCCAAAAGATTTGGCAGAGCTTTTGTGGGCATACATAATATATACATCATCAATAAATTTTTGCATAAAATTAATATCTCCCAATATCTGTGTTGAATCATACACCATTGGAAAGAGTGTTCTGAATGCAGCAGCTTTCCTGGTTTCAAGCACATGAGAATTTTATCTTCTGGTTATTTGTAATGAATGAGTTTATTCTCTATGTTAAAGTTGATGTCTGGGCAGCTCAGTTCTCAACATTGCTCATCTTATCTTTTGGACAAACGTAATTTTAGGTAAGTAAGAGAGATGTAGGTATTTTAGGAATGATATTTGCATGTGAGGGCCATTAAAAATAGTTATTGAATTACTTGCCTTGACTATACTTGGTTCATTAAAAAATTGCATATTCTTCTGTGAGATTTGAATTAAGACTCCTTACAGTTACGAGACAGTGTCCAGTTTTGGGCACCTCCATACAAGAGTGATATTGAGGTGCTGGAGCGAGTGCAGAGGAGGGCAATGAAGCTGGTGAAGGACCTGGAGAATAAATCCTATGAGGAGAGATTGAAGGAGCTGGGACTGTTTAGTTTGAGGAGGAGAAGACTAAGGGGAGACCTCATCACTCTCTACAACTACCTGAAAGGACATTGTAGAGAGGTTAGTGCTGGTCTTTTCTCACAGGTAATTAGTGACAGAACAAGAGAGAATGGCTTTAAACTGCAACAGGGGAGGTTCAGAGTGGACATTAGGAAAAAAAATTTCACAGAAAGAGTGGTCACACAGTGGAATAGGCTGCCCAGGGGGGTGGTGGAGTGTCGTGGATGAAAGGATTGGCACGGTAATGATTTAGTAGGAAATCTAAATTTATTAATAACTAACAGCAATTTATCGTTACAAAATAATTCAGAAATGTTGAAAGAAAGAAAAGCGACTTATTTACAGATTCTAAAATGACAAGATTCACACTAACTTACTTAACGGTACCTTAATTTATACATATATACATGCACATACACAAAACGTACAAACACACACATAGAAACAAAAGTATTTGGATCCAGTAGAATAAGTACGCACCCACACACCTATAAACAGAGAAAGAATCGGTGAAAGAGAAGCTAGCTCAAAGTAAAATTTCGCTCTCGAGTTTAGAGCAAATACTCACAATATCTTGGCATCCCTTCAATGGGCGATAATTGAGAATTGAGTGGGTTGACTTCGCCCTGGCCTCGTCCCTTCGCCCTTCGCCCAGGTCTGCTGCAATCCAGGAGAGCTCAAAGGGTCTCCCTTGTGGTCGCAATTTATAGGGTCCAAGATAATTGACTTTTGTCAGATACCTTTGCTCACACCCAGCTTGAACAACGAAGTATTCTGGTGCCTTCCAGCAGTTGCACAAGAACTTGATAAATGTGCAACTCTGTTATTGTTCCCATTTGACCACATCCCAGGCACAGGTGTGCCAGGCCATTAGGAGATGATGGGCCATTATAACTGTTTCCAGCAATCGGGAGGGGCAGGAGCCAGGCTTGTTAAAGGGGGCGCCTTAACATTAGCAGTTGTTATCTCCACAGATTGGTGTGTAGCTCGGGGGAGGTGGGTGGAATCACACCTAGCACCAAGCAGCCCAACAAGGAGGGGTGGGGAGGGGTAAGAATTGCACCACCACATGGAGTCACCATCCCTGGATGTGTTTAAAGGTCATTTGGGTGTGATGTTGGGGAATATGGTGTAGGGGAGAACTTTGTAGAGTAGAGCTGATGGTTGGACTCGATGATCCCAAGGATCTTTTCCAACCTGAATGATTCTGTGATTCTGTGAGATCAGGTTTGTCAAGCAGGACTGCCTTTCATACTGACTGGTAGTGATGATCTGGTTGTCCCACATGTGTAGTATGATGGTAAATTCATGGCCAGCAATCTAGTCTTGAAATCTGGCAAATTAACCCATGATAACATATTGGAAACTGGAAAGGATTGGGTAAAAACTGTATTTTAAACTTCCCTGTAATGGGTTTGTGTGGCTACTTAGCTGCTTAGTGGGGTCAACCTCACAGGGCCTCAATAGTTAAAGGACATCGAATAGGCTGATATCTTTCCTTTTTTGCAAGTTTAGATTCCTGTTTCTTAACCCAGTTGGTTTTCTGTCTGAGCAAGAGTCCACAACATATTTCTTTGCTTTAAAGAAGATATGCTGCAGTGATTACTCTGTTTATACAGGACAGTGGGCAATGACTGTATGATATTCTGGACTATAGATAATTACTCCAAATTAAATGTTAAATAAGTAAGCTGTAAAATCTTGCATAAAACTGTCTGAAGCCAAGTCATTTGCAAATTTCAGGAAGAGTTCACTTGTAAGTAATAGTATTTTGATAAAACTTCTGTTGTTAACTCAGCAAAGGGGTATAGACTGTAACATAAGAAGGTTATGAATACGTATTTTTCCAACATGGAAACATAGAAAATAAAGTGGTCACAGAAAAATCATGGAAAACTGAATGCTTATTGAGTTAACACTTCTGCCCCAACGCAGGAAGAACCATGTCCATGCTTTTCCTAACAAGCATTAGCCTAACTTATTCTTAAAAAGAGTAATATGAGAAAACATTCTATGTGAGACTCTATATAGTAGTTTCACCAAATATGCTAGTCACACAAAGATCCTTCTTAGAATTTAAGAGATACATGAGAAAGCACAGCACTATAATGAAGTAAAACATGTCTTGATCTAAGCCTTTATTAACTCCTACTAGTATGTTCTACAAAAATTAAGAAATAATGCACTTACTGTCTCAGAAGCATTCACAAATACTAATGAATCTATTCTAGTGAGCTTCTGTTATTTTGCTGCGTTATGTTTTATTATTTATATTTGTCTTCAAAGATGATTAAAGATATCTTTGTTTACCTGTGGCATTGACTGCTCAACTTATGTCTGTGCTGCATTTTGCTATCTCTGTTGTGTGGATGGAGATGTTTGCTAGTCCACAGGGTAGAATGACTTACTGGTGTCATTCTCCTTAACTTGGAGAGAGGAAAAAATAAAATGTTATTTGTTTAGCCATAATCACTTCAGTGATCATCTTATGGAAGGGCTCTGTAGACAAAGGCAATTGAGGAGACAGTGAGTTGCAATGAAGAGATAAGAACAGGCATTCATGCCCTGGGAACAGGAAACAGAATTTCTTAAGGTTTTGCCCCATTGCAAATACACATGTAACAACCTTCAGTGATACTGAAAGGCTGATGTGATTTATGTAAAACATATAAAACGTTTTAAACTGTACTGAGGTTAATATTGAAGTCTCTTGGCTGTTAGACTTCTTATAACACCCTTCCTTCTTGGCCTGAGTTTTAGGTGGAACCCAGTTCTCCAGAAGTACTGACACTTCCAGAATCTGTCAGAAGATGTTTGTGCACTAGTCTTGAAACTGCATATTTGAAAAGTTTTTGCTCAAAGCCACACACTGTAATAAAGAAAACAAGAAGAAAAAAAAAAAAGTCTTAGTGTTGAGGAGCCAGTATTATGTACTGAATCACTACATTTGGAAGATTTGGAAGCCAAAACTAAGGTAGCATATCTTTTCTGCAGATCTAGCCCTATAACTAAGTTAAATTATTTCTCAGCTGTGACTTTGTGGTCCTGATAAGAAATACAACTAGAAACAGCTTAAAGTAGTGCTGTGAGATATACTGGTACTCAATGGACTAGTTAGAAAACTCAGATGATGCATGGGGTTTTAGTTGTAAGTTCAAAAGTCAAGCTTTTTTTCTAAATGCACACCCCCCCACACCCCCCTCCCCCCCCGTCAGCTGGAGTACTATTTTGCTGATCAAGGATGTCAGTTAAACTGACACCAGAGTGAAAAGAGTAGGCTTATTTTACTGTTAATAATTAAAGGGTATAACCAAATAATACAGAAAATAAGCAATAGGGAAAATACAGAATAGTACACAATTTTTACTACATACAGTTATTTATAGAAAATAAGAATAAGCAAGGTAATGCACCTAATCATTACTACACAATGTGGAGAATAGTGATTAAGAAAGATACATCACCACTTGCATACATTACCAACATCCAGATCCACAGATGCTGGGGAGCCCTGGTTGCTACTGATTTGTTATTAATTTGAGCTGATTTTAATGATTTTTGATGATTTGGTTTTAAATAAGGAATGATTTAGAGTAACTATATAACCAGTTATGCTGCTCCAAAGTTCTTTTTAAAGTCCCAGGCTGAGGCCGTGTAGACTAGTGACAATCGTTAACTAGATTTCTATACCAAGAATAAGACTCTTGATGAGGTATCATTGTTAGACTGTCTGGTAAGGACGATTTATTGCCCTGTAGACCAGGTACTGTAAAAGTTACATTGTGAAAGGGCCTCAAAGCATGTTAAAATTGCACTGTAAGCCAAAAATCCTTGGGTCAAGGGCATTGGAGGGTCTTTCTTTTAGGTCAGTAGTCCGTGGTGGTCGCAAAAGCAGCCCCCCGACTCATTTCAGGACTCAAGTGCACATGACTGGAAAGAGGTGGGAATAAGAAAATGAGTTATAGGAGTTAACATGTTTATGTATGAGAACTTGATTAATATGTATTATTGTATCCAATATAATCAGCATGTTACATGAGTTAAGTGTGTGTTGTTGGTGAGACGACTCTCCTGTGCACCTGGCCATTAATAAAGGAGTGTCTGCTTATCTACATCACATTGGTGTTGGTAAGTTCTTTTACCCCGTTTTGGTGACATGGTTGCAGCGAGAATTTGGAGTCCCTTTCCCTGCAAGTGGGAAGTCCTACGTGATGCATCCATCTGTAGGTGAGGCATCCAAAGTTGCGGCAAGAGGGTCCAGCCTTATATACCAAAAATCAGCAAGTCAGAATGACTTGCACTTTTCTTTGAGTGGAAACATCTGGTTTCATCCTCCTGTTGGATTCCACCCAAAGCCTGGCCAGGGCTCAGGGGGGAGAACCAAGGGAGTTTCTAACAAGGCCAGACACTTGGGCTCTCAGCCTTGAACAATGGTAAACAAGGAGAGTTGGATACACATTCTCACAACATTTCATCCTCACTACTGATTATATTTTGTCTAAGCTACATATTTCACTAGTGAGCATACATATTTCATTAATGATCAGATACTAATAATAAATGCTAATGGTAATACAGATTTTACTAATTAGCAGATACTAATGGTGCATAACATTTGATTGTGAGGTTCATCTAGAGGTCAACTTTGTTTCAGGGCCTATTATTCAGATCCTAGCACTACAAGTATGCAGACAAAAGCATTGCTTGCTTACTTGCTTGGAGTGTTGAATATAGTTCAGCCATTAAAACATCTGTAGACAAGCTCATTACAAAATGTAAAGCTCCCTAAAATGTCAGTTTATAAATTGTTTCTAATTTTATATTTCTAGTTCTGGTGCAACACTGCTTCTCTGATTCACATTACAAGATATGGACGCCAGAAGTACAGTATGGGCAAATATTTTAATGTCAATTTTAGATTTGACATAGATTAGAAAAATTCCTCTACTGTAACAAGGGAATTAGATTTATTTTTCTTGATAATTGTTTAGGTTGTTCTTCCATCTGTTCCAGTATAAATTGACATTACTCATGGTTGTTGTACTTCAAACCTATTGTCTTGCTCACTCTCTCAACATCTTAATAATGTTGTTTGATCAAAAATGTGTTTTGTTAGTCACTTTGTGAACCTGATAAAAGAGGTAAAACAGTAAAAACAGCGATTTGGAAATATGCTATTCCATTTATGATAACACTTCATAAATTCACACAAACATACTTTTACTTGTATTTCAATTATTTTCCCCTGCATAACTAAATTATTCTTTTTTTGCATCCCAGAAAAAAAGGTGGTTTGTAATATGCTTCAATAACTCTACCCTAAGGATTTCACCTGTAGGCAGGTCAACAAGAAAAATAAATTAATAATTTTAGGAATAGAAACTATTTAATATCATAAATCTTACATTAATTTGCAATATTTAAAATAAAATAATATTTTTATATCCCCACTAATTGAATGTAAGGATAATATTTTTCAGATGTTCTTTTGTCTCAGTATCAGAGACCTCTACCTTCACCAGGAGTCAGACTGGCATTTTCTCACAACCAACTGTATTTAAAGAATAAACTTTCCCATAGAAAAAGAATAACTCTTTGCAAATAAGAATTTTTCAGTGGTAGCTGTGCCAGAAGATCCCATTAAGTTTAAATACAGAAACTGTTATTTTAATTTCTACTGTGCTGAATGAAGACAAAGATATTGGGCTGTGAGGTAGGACACAAACAAGCACTTTGCAGATCAGTGTTTGCATGAAGTGGAATTTAGAAATGGAACAAGTGAGAGGTCTGATCTTGTGTACATGAAAAACTGATCTTCAACAGTTTGGAAAAACTATACAAGAAATTAAAACACAGCTTTGTATTAGAAACTGATCTTAATTAGATGCTTTTGCCAATAGTTAATTGTTCTTGGCCACTGCTGTCTGATCCCAACATCTTTTTCTCAGTGGAAAACTCAGAAAATATATATGTCCTTCCACAGACCAATGACTGAACCACTAGTGTCTCAGAAGCAACAAATAAGATCCCAAGATGCATGAATGAAACAAACTTCAGTTAGAATAGAATATGATAGTTTACAAGAAAAAAGCAGGTGTTCCAGAACTATGAAACACACTCACCTGAACCATGAGAAGAACAGGAGAAATGCTGGGGAGGTGGACACATTAGTACATCATTTGACCACTTGATTGTGCCACAGTGTGTGATGCTACTGGAGCAGATACAGCCCCCAGATCTCAAACTGCACATCCCAGGAGCACTGCCACAACCTCAGGCTATTTATCCAAAGAATTCCCTACCCATCAACAAACCTTTTCTTGCAGCTGAATTTTTCTTTTCAGTTATTTCATTCGTATTTACATTTCCACCTCCCTCAGCTCAGCCACACACTCATTATTTATATTTCTTGAAGTCATGTCTCATGATTTAGACCCAGCTGTATCTTAAAACTGATTGACTCACACTGTTAGTGTAACTTCATTAAAAGCACATTTTTGTTGTGATTGTTAAATAAATGGTTAGGTTCTAGGAAAAAAATTGTAGCCTTCAGGTACAATGTAAACTTGCTGATCAACATTTGCGGCACTATTTCATTCCACCTGCTTATACCAGCATTTGTAATTGCTCTTTGTTATTTATTTTGCTATGCTTTAGAATATTTTACTAAAATGATAAGCTTTTGGACTATATTAATCTCTAGTGTATTGACTGTAATCAAGGCACATAAAAATTTCTTTAACCTCTCGCATATTTTTTTTTGAACTTATGTATCTGTTTCAAAAATCTGTTAATGTCTGTAACAATAATTATAATGTGAACAATAGTATACAACACCTCCAGGTGGGAATCTAAAAGTTGTTCTTTTTGAATAATTCAATCCTACGATAGAAAGACAAGTCAAAACAATGCACTGAGATTTCTTATACATTCCGAGAAATCTGCAGTCTATCCTGATGTAATTACAAACCATTTTGGATGAAAAATATTTATGTGTTATATTGTTATCACCGACAAACACATAACCTGATACATATAGAATCTGGCATTAAAGTTTCAATATCTGTTTTCTCTAGTGCAATACTGATTGAATTATTTCCCATTCCATCTCAATTTACTATCTTAATATTTCCCTTTTTTTTTTGAACAGTAGAGTTCTAACATTTTGTTACTCGGAAAAAAAGGTAATGTTCCTGTTTAAAGCAACCAATCCTTGATTACTCTGTCCAACAGAGGAGACTTCTCTTTCTTAGTTGACATTCCCTAGTATGTTGCAGGAACAAATTGATAATTAATTCTTATCAATTTACCATTACAAAGTAAATGTAAAAAAAATTAAGTTCCCAGTTGTGGGTCATTAAAGACATCAAGACACTTTGAGCCTGAAAAATATGAAACAAAAGTATAATTTCAGAGAATCATTGTCTATTAATCCTGTCTTTATCTACATAATCTTGTTTCCTGCTATTTAAATTTTCTTGTATTTCAGTTAAACACTGAGGTACATGTCATGGTTTGAGCCCAGAGGGCAACTGAGCACCACACAACCACTCACCCCTTCTCCCTCAGAAACGGGAAGGAGAAAATAAAACAAAAGGCTTGGGAATTGACATAAGGATACAGAGGGATGATTCACTCATTATGGTCATGAGCAAAAGACAGACTTGTTAGGGGAAGAAAAAACCATCAATTTAACCCAAACACTAACAACACCACTACTTAACAGACAGAGTAGGACAGTGAGAAGCATGACCACATCTTAAAAATACCTTCCCCCCCCACCCCCTTCTTCCCAGGCTCTGCTTTGCTATAGATTTCTCTACCTCCTCCCTGCCAGAGGCGCAGGGGGTCAGGGAACTGGGCTACAGTCAGTCACTCCTTTCTCCTCAGGGGGAAGAGTCTTCTCATTCTTCCCTGCGCCAGCACGGCATCCTTCTCATGGGAGACAGTCCTCCATGAATTTTCTCCGATCTGAATGCTTCCCAAGGGCCACAGTGCTTCCCAAGCTGCTCCAGCGTGTATTCCTCTCATGTGTTGCAGTCCTCCCAGCACCAGACCACAACAGTGGGGACTTCTTTCCATACGGTTTGGGTCTCCTTTGGATGCAGACACCTGCTCCGGTGTGGGGTCTGTGACAATCTAATGAAACCATACCTAATGTCTCAAACATGACAAAGAACTTTGGTAAAGGAAACGATTTCTGTGGAAATGACAGGGCTGTGCAGGTAATGGCAGGAAGATGTGGCAAGAGGAGGGGGTCCCACAGAGGTGGACCACATTTTCTTGAGGCTGAACTTCCCTATAGAGTGTTTCTGTAAAGAGTCAATAGAGAAGCTGTTTTCGTGATGCATATGCCAAGAAGAAAGGTCAGACAATGGTCACACCTGCAGAGAGGGGGGAGTAACTCTCCAATGACCCCCCAGACCACTGATCCATTTCCAGAAGATTCTTAAGGTAAAAACTATGTATGCACCAAAGCAAGGAGAATTCTAGAGGCATAGACTGTGCATGATGCCTAATTATCCTAATGAACCCAAATTCTCCCCTGCAGGCGGTGTAAGGAATTACAAAATGACACAAATCAAAGCTCTGGGTGGCAGGGTCCCTCTAGAACTGGAACCCTAGGCTGGCTGGAGCAACGCTGGAACCAGGACTAACTAAATCTTTCTTTTTTGTCTTTCTCTCTCTCTCCCTGCTTCTCTTGCTCTCTTTTTCTCTCTTCCTCTCCTTTCCCCTTCATTCTGTATACCTGCGTATAAGGCAAGTCTTCTTGGGGCATGTGTGTGGCTTGCCAGGGCACTTTTGTTGCTTGTAGGGGTGTGTTATAAAATTTGCCGCTAGTCGGCGTATGTTACAAAGTTTGCGGTTTGTCAGCGTATGTTACGAGGTTTACTGCTTCTTGCAGAAGTTGCAAGGCTTACTGACAAAGTTTCATGCCAATGTCTGCTGTGAGCGAATAGAAATTGACTTTTATGAATTGAAGAATCCCTGGTGTTGTTTCACCTTAATCTTGACCCGGGAATTTGTGAATCGTTGTCCCGAGAAACAGGGTCCTCCACAGGCTGCAGGTCAGCATCTGCTCCACTGTGGATCTCCATGGATGGCAGAGGGGTGGCCTGCTGTCTCAACACAGGCTGCCAGGGCGTCTCTGCTTCAGCATACCCCCTCCCCTTCCTCCTCCTTTCTTCCACTGACCTCGGTGTTTGCATGGGTGTCCTCCTTGCAACTCCTCCCTACAACTCCAACTTCTCCTCTGAAGTTCCCCTTCTTAAATATGTTATCATAGACGCACGACCACCATCACTAATTGATTCAGCCTTGGCCCAGAGGCAGGTCCAACTTGGAGCCAGGGGAGCTTTGATAAGCTTCTCACAGGGACCACCATTGTAGCCCCCTCCCCTGCTACCAAAAACCCTGCCACACACACAAAACCAGCACAGCACAAGTACACAATAACACAAGGACACAAGCCCTGAGTGGGCTCCTCTCCACAGGCTGCAGCTTCCTTCAAGACAAGTCCCCATGCTGCAGCGTGGAGTCTTCCATGGGCTGTGTTGTGGGTATCTGCTCCAACTTGGTCCTTCAAGGGCTGCAGGGGGGCAATGTGTGTCACCATGTTCTTCTTCATGGACTACAGGGAAATCCTAACTATTTCAGCATCTGTAGCACCTCCTCCCCCTGATTCTTCATTGAGCTTAGTGTGTGCAGGGTTGCTTCACATTTTCTTACTCCTTTCTTACAGCTGCTCTGCATCATTTTTTCCCTTTCTTAAATATGTTATCACGGAGGTACCACCAGTGTTGATGATAGGCTCAGCTTTGGGACTGTCTTGGAGCCAGCTGAACCTTGCTATGTCTGACATGGGGGCAGCTCCTGGTGTTTTCTTACAGAAGGTATCCCTACAGACCAGCCATTACTAAAACCTTGCCATGTAAACCCAAGAAAACTGGTCTAGGTTTGTGGATTTTCCATACTACACTTTTCACCTTATTTCATATTGTTTTCAGTGTAAATCCTAACTGCTAAGCAGACTATTGATTTAACTTGAAGAATTCTTTCTAAAATAAATAACTATGATATAACATTCAGGTGGTAAACAGCTTGGATGTAGAAGAAATGACTGACTTTAATGAGGAGAGATTATGTTGAAGATGTACTAAAATGGAATAAGGAAAAAATTAAACAGCAAATATTTTCTGTTTTCTCTTGTGGATATAATGGATATAATCTGAAGTTAAGTTTATTTCAATGTTCTGTTCATGAAAGAAGAAATAGTGAGACCTGTTATACTGTTACTTTCTCTTTTTTAAGTTCTAGAAAAAAAAATTACTGTACAAAAGCCCAGTATACATGTAATGTTGTTCTAAAAAACCTTAAAAAAAAAAAAGAAAAGATTGTTTTTAAGAAGAAAAGAAAAAAAGAAAAACGAGTGTTTAGAAAGAAATTATGTTGACTAGTCTAAGCTTCACATCACCTCTTTGGAAACATTGCCGTCATCATATGCCTTATGGCAGCCATGTTCATTGGAAGTGGTAGCCAGTATTTTCTTTTAATAAATTGATACTTCACAGGGGATTTCTTATTGCCTCTGCAGAGGACTGTTAGGGAAGAGAGATCTGAGGGGAAAGTCTGCTTCAGAAAAGGAAGAAAGAGTGATTATCGTTAAGGAATATGATTACTGGTAACCTATATTTTGTCAGATCTAAACTCATTTACCAAAAAATCAAGAGGAATAATGATTGATCTCAGGATATTGATGTCATGGTTTTCTCACTCATTTGTTTTGGTTTTCTGTAACAAATTTCCTCTTGAGAATTCAAGGAAATAATTATGCATATAATTTAAAATCTCTGGGAGGTGTTCAAATGTTTTGGATGAGGATTTCCTACTCATAAGTAACAGAAATAGTCATTGCTTTCCCCTGATCATGATGAATCATTGCAATATTAGGTTCTCACAGATTTACCTTTATGACCAATGCTTTGCAATGTGAAGGTGAGGACACCGAGGGACCTTTCTTCTACCCTCTGTTGGTTTGTTCCTAGTAATGCAAATATTACAAGTGAATAAATTATCAAGCTTTTATTTATTCAGCTTACTTGTTTGGACGGGCACCTCCCAGTTTCTCTTCCTTTCATTGTGTTTATAGGTTAATCTGTAAACTGGCTCATTTAAAGTGTCATTTGAACTTGACCGACTTGTTTTACTTTTTTTTCTGCTTCTGATGCTGTCTTACCATGTGAAGTATTTTGGCACTGAAGCTGAAAATAAAATGCTTTTAAGGACAAAATTAAATTAGAATTACCATGTGGAAATAAAGGAGAAAGTATTTTGTCTTCTACTGTGGTCTTGAAGGTAGTCTTATTTGCATTTTATGTTCAGAAAACACTTTAACGTTCAATCAATAAATAAGACAAAGAGATGTTCTCTTCTTTTATCCATGAGTTTTCTAAGAAGTCCTGAAGCCAGGTATTCATGTGGTTCAGATTTTATTGCAAGGGATTTGACGTTCTGTAAACCTTTGTCAGCTTTTGATCAACTATGCTCATATCGTTTCAGTTTTGTATTAATGACAGAAAGAACACTGAGGACAAGATGTGGGGGCTTCACTGTGAGCTAGTAGCTCACACCTGTGAACACAGGAGGGTCACAGTCTAATTAGATTCTTGAAAGGTGCTGCTTTTTTTTTTTTTTTTTTTTTCCGCAACATCCTTTTTTTATGATATACTGAAGTGGAAAAGAATGTTCCGCTGACTTTGAGATGAGTGACAGAAACTGTCATGCAGACTGTACATCCTGGAATGATTGAGCAGGATGGGAAAATTTGTTGTGCAATGCAAGCTGTTCTCAGCAGGCTACATTTGACCCATGACATGATACAGAGGTAGAGCAAGGCCACAGACCTGACCTCTTCCATTTTGGATGGTGTGTAACTCCAGACAGGTAAGCAGCATATTATGAGCAGAAGGTAAACTTTGTACTTATGATTATGATAAGGAAGTTTCATGACTTCTTTTTGGAGAAGCGTCAAAGCCTCTGTGTTCTGGTGCAGGAACTGGAACTGACAGGAGTTGTCCCTTAAGACTTTATATGTTTTTGGCTTCTGCTAAGTTACAAATAGTATTAGTATAGCCTCTCTCTCTGTTTCTTTAAAATTTCAGTGTTTTGACTTCTGGTCTTGGCCCCTATCTGTGAGTGCTAGATACATCAAAAATTTATTAGGCTAGTCTTATCATGAACAACTTTTTTGAACTTCGAGGAAATTCTGAATCAGTTTAGTGCCAAGATCTAAACAGCATTTTTGGAGCTATTCTCCTTATTTTTGTGTTTAAAAAATAGCTAAAGTGACTAGCTTAGACAAAGGAAGTCTCTGTGTCCCTTTAATGTTGATTTTTCCATCAGGTCTGGAAAATTTGAGTTGTTTCTTCTGTTGAATTAGAACTTATTTCATAGCCATTTACAGTTACAAGAGAGTGATGTGTACAGTTCTGTTACATCTAGGTATTTTATTTTAAAATATCACTGAGAGATTTTAAAAATAAAAATATTTCTTCTCAAAGAAAATAATTTTCTTTTATTGTGTGAATATGTTGAACTTCTTTCTCCAAGACCATATTCTAATACTAAAAAATAGAAATACACTGTTTTCTTTGATTCCTGTTGTGTTGATTTTCATTTAAATACATTTGCTTATGCATCTTCCTATGTTCCTTACTTCTTTATTTGATCTGATTCTTCATTATTGTTATTTTAGAATATAATTACAAGCCTTTTACTTACACTTTTATTTTTATCCTAATTTATTCTGATAATATCATCATCATAATGCATAATGATTTTTGCATTTCACTTCCTTCATAATTTTGTTTAGTCAATATTTATCTTGTTCTATTCTATTTTATTCTATCTTTTTCTTCAAAAACTCAATTTTATGTCTTATTTCACACCAGCTTTTCTTTCTTCTTCCTCTTGACTCTTGCAGGTATTTGCAGGTTTGGGCACTTTTTAAAACTCCATATCTTGCATCTCATCTACTTTTTTTTCTTAGTCTAAGTCTCATCTCCTAGGTAATATAGGAAATGTATCACAGAAATTTATAAGGCTTCACAGTAGTTTTGGAATCATCTATCAAAGATCCCTCTGCTACTTACTTTTCATAACTTGTAGGTATTGATCAAGTGTTGAAATTTTCTTCAGTTACAAACTATTATTCATTCAAGTAGACTGCAGCAAAAGTTTTCTATTGATTTTCCCTTCAAATTTCTATTCCTACATTTAACTAAGCAAATTAATTTTACAGAGGTGATTCAAAATGCAGACTTGGAATAAAAGGTGACATTTTGGAATATGGGGGATTAGTGTCCATCCCTGACATTTATATTGTATTTTCTCTTGTGACCACTAAATGCCTGTCAAAAATATTTTAGAAAACCAGTTTTAGAATTTTTCCATATGCACCTTCTTCTCTTTAAATACTCCTTTGAATCACTCTGTTAATTCATGAGGAAATAGTTTCATTGTTAAATGAAAATATCGCAGTTTCTTAGCATGAAGACCATCTAAGCAGATAACCGTTGCAGTACAGCTCAAAAAAACCCCCCAACTTATATGATAAATTATAAATTAGTGCATAATGTGAAAGTCACCATAGCTCCAAGCTTCTTTCTGGCTGCCACGGAGCTGACTTCTTTTTTCTTCAAGACAGAGAATAGTAGAATGAGTAGAACCAATGAATGGTGAAATATGTAGAATGTCAAAGAAAGAAAAAGGTATCACCCAAGAACTTTTCAGCTATACTTCACAGAATAAAAAAATCTCCGAACAAAGCATTTGACTGATTTTAAATCATGAAATGACACCTAAGCATCTGCCCACATTTCCAGTCTGAACACTAAGAAGTTCTACATTAGTTAGTATACTCTGTACCAGAATTGTATAAGACATAACACCTTACATATACTGAACAAGGTGAACAAAAACAATAAAAATGATATTGCTATCATCTCAAATTCTCAAATACATTATTTTTGTAGAGATTAAATGTCACTTCTCTAAAGCCTTCCCTAACTGTTACAACAAACTAAATACAAACTCTTGGTTCTCTAGTTTGAGAGTGGAGAGACTAGTTACAGAGGCCTGCTAACCAGGGTGTTGAATCACTTTGCTCTTCTTTTCTTCTTATTGTCTGTAAGTTTTGCAGAAGGAAGGCACAATGGATATAGGCAGAAGACTCCACCTCTGATAACCACAAGAGGGATGAAAGAAGTCTGTGAAGTAAATAACATCTCCTGGCTCACTGACACTGTGGTGTGGTATTCAAAAAGTTTGGTAGCTTGATTTCTAAATAGATTAGGGAGACTTCTTCAGAACTGGTTTGAATTTAATAGTCTGGGAATAAAGTGATAAGATCCTGTGATCCTTTCATATTTTAAAATTTTATGTCATTTTTAAAAATTGGATTTGTGTAAATAAATTGTTGACTCAGGAAAAGGGATGGAAATAGTCTCACTGTGATCTTTGTACTATGAAAATGGGTGTATAAAGGGACAAGTCTGCATAAGTTTGGATAAAACTATAATAACAAGTAGATAGTGACTGGTAACTGAATAGTATTCTCAGCCCTTTAAGCTTTTCTCAGATTTATATTTATGAACATGAGTTCTCATTTAGTCTGTAGGGTAATTTTACAAATACCTACATCAAGGTATTCTTGTGCAAACATTCTAGTGAAGAGGGAATCTTCTGTACATGCTCCTTGCCCTCAGGTATATGCTGTTTTCTCAAATGTGAACTAATTGCACTTTAGCAAATAAAAACAAATTCTCCTGTACATATATCTTGTCAAATACATTATACTATTAAAAAAAAAAAAAAGTCAGGAATAAAACTCTCAAGACGTATGCAGTCTTTGCATCATATCTGCCTCAGAAAACAACAGCCTGTTTTGATAAACACCCTTCCCCTTGACTCCCCTTGTACTTTATGACTGACATCTTTTTAATAAAGCGGGTTCTTTAGTTCTGCCTGTGTATTACATCACACTGGGAAAATAAAATAATCAAAAATGGTATGTGATTTAAAAAGCAAGAATTATCATCATGGCTTTCTCTTTAATTTTTCTTATAATTTTGTTGCAATCTTTGAAATAGATACCATCAAAGCGCTGATTTCTACCTTTTGTCTTGAATATTCATATCTATTGGGTAATTTCCAGTCATCATGTAAATGAAGTGTTCTAAATGTGCAGAAATGGCTCAGGCTGTCCCCAGGTGCTGTAAGAGAAGCCAGCGCCAGAGAATACCACCCTGCTAAACAGGCAGCTTTGGCTGCAACTCAGGGAGAAAAGGAGAGTTTACCGCTTTTGGAAGAAGGGGCTACTCACTCACAGTGATTACAAAGAGGCTGTGAGGCTATGCAGGGCAGAAATCAGGAGGTCTAAAGTCCAGCTAGAAATTAATCTGGCTTCAACAATCAAGGACAACAAGAAATGTTTCTATAAGTATGTGAGCAACAGAAGAAAGACCAGGGAGAGACTCCATCCCCTGCTTGATGCGGGAGGAAACATGGTAACAAGCGACAAGGAAAAGGCTGAGGTGCTTAATGCCTTCTTTGCCTCAGTCTTTAATAACAAGACAGCCTCCTCAGCCAGAAGACAGAGACTGGGAGAATGACCCCCCTGCAATCCAGGAGGAGATAGTCAGTGACCTACTGCATCACGTAGACATACACAAGTCTATGGGACCAGATGGGATACACCCAAGGGTGCTGAAGGAGCTGGCTGGGGTGCTCGCCAAGCCGCTTTCCATCATTTACCAGCAGTCCTGGCTGACCAGGGAGGTCCCAACAGACTGGAAATTGGCCAATGTGACGCCCATATATAAGAAGGGTCTGAAGGGTGATCCAGGAAATTACAGGCCCGTTAACTTGACTTTGGTGCCTGGGAAGCTGATGGAGCAGCTCATCCTGAGTAGCATCATACAACACATGCAGGACAATGAGATGATCAGGCCCAGTCAGCATGGGTTTATGAAAGGCAGGTCCTGCTTGACAAACCTGATCTCCTTCTATGACAAGGTGACCTGCTTATTGGATGAGGGAAATGTTTTGGATGTTGTTTAGATTGACTTCAGTAAGGCGTTTGACACCGTTTCCCACAACAATTTCCTGGTGAAACTGGCTGTTTGTGGCTTGGATGGGCACACGCTTTACTGGGTAAAAAATTGACTGGATGTCTGGGCCCAAAGAGTTGTGGTGAACAGAGTTAAATCCAGTTGGCAGCCGGTCACGAGTGGTGTCCCCCAGGGCTCATTTTTGGGGCCACTCCTGTTTAACATCTTTTTGATGATATAGACGAGGGGATCGAGTGCACCCTCAATAAGTTTGCAGATGACACCAAGTTGGGTGGGAGTGTTGATCGGCTCGAGGGTAGGGAGGCTCTGCAGAGAGATCTGGACAGGCTGAAGTGATGGGCTAAGGCCAACTGTATGAGCTTCAATAAGGCCAAATGCCGGGTGCTGCCCTTCGGCCACAACAAGGCCCAGCAGCGCTACAGGCTTGGGGAGGAGTGGCTGGATGCCTATGAGAGAGGGACCTGGGGGTGTTGATTCATAGCTGGCTGAACATGAGCCAACAGTGTGCCCAGGTGGCCAACAAGGCCAATGGTATCCTGGCTTGCATCAGAAATAGCATGGCCAGCAGGGACAGGGAAGTGATCTTGCCCCTGTATTCGGCACTGGTGATGCCGCACCTCGATGACTGTGTTCAGTTTTGGGCCCCTTACTACAAAAAGGACATTGAATTACTCGAGTGTGTCCAAAGAAGGGCAACGAAGCTGGTGAAGAGTCTGGAGCACAGGTCTTATGAGGAGCGGCTGAGGGAACTGGGGTTGTTTAGTCTGGAGAAGAGGAGGCTGAGGGGAGACTTCATCGCGCTCTACAACTACCTGACAGGAGGTTTCAGAGAGCTGGGGATGAGTCTCTTCAACCAAGAAAGAAGCGATAGAACAAGAGCTAATGGCCTCAAGTTGCACCAGGGAAGGTTGAGACTAGGTATTAGGAATTATTTCTTTACAGAGCAGGCTGTTAGGCATTGGAATGGGCTACCCAGGGCAGTGGTGAAGTCCCCATCCCTGGAGGTGTTTAAGAGTCAGGTTGACATAGCGCTTAGGGATATGGTGTAGTTGAGAACTGTCAGTGTTAGGTTAATGGTTGGACTAGATGATCTTCAAGGTCTTTTCCAGCCAAGATGATTCTGTGATTCTGTGAAATATTTACTCTAAATCTTTACTTAGGTCAATGATTGTGACTAGGTCTCTATGCAACTATCTTTCATAGGGCAAGAGAAGCTGGAGTATCAGAAAACTCTTTAGAGCTTCTTTACAGATATTCTCAGACTGGTCTTTAGAATAAACTGAGAAATTAAAAAGAAAAATAAATAGCTCACCAGGACAAAAGGAAACAAGCTAGCAGGAAGGAAGACTGGACAATAACTTCTGGGGCAGCTTGATATTCTATTGGCAGGACTATGACAGTTGAATCAGGTATTTCCTACCTTGGCAACTCTAAACAATCAGACTTTCTTGACTTGCTGTACCAGGACCAGAGGTGCCACTATTCTTTCACAAAAATCTTGTGGCAAAAAGATATGACATAATAGCTAGAATTTGAGTTCACATTTTTAAAAGAATGAGTTTGACATTTTTTTTTTATTTTCTTCAAGACAATGGCTAGTTTATTATTCTCTGATTACAGAGCAGTTGCTTTTCAAGGAAAAGAAAGAAAGATCCTAGAATTGTCTGCTCCTTCATTGCTTTAGAAAATGAAACATGGAAGCACAGTAATTTACTGTTCCTCCAAATTAAGTTTGTATTTTAAAATATGAAAATTTATTTGCATTGGTAGCTGGAAATTAATCTTGGAGGGGGATTGAGAAGAACGGAAGGGAGATAATTTTTGTAAGTGCAAGGAAAATTTGTCATATTTGATGTATTGTGCTTTTTTGAGGACTTTGAGTTTTCTTAGTAGTTGCATACTAGTGCTGACCATTTCGTGGCTCAGGAAACTCTCAAATATGCAATATTTGTTTTTATTCTGGACTAGGATAAAAAGTTTATAGTTTGAGTATAAAAGATATTGTATAATTAGAAGAAATTTATGAGTAAATTGCATATTTAGAAGACTTTGAGACGCTTCTTTCAACTAAAACATCTGTATTTAGGAATTATGTTGCATTTTTGTTTCTTGAAACAAGTCAAAATACTATGTTTTATATAATTTCAAGATTCTTTGCATTATTCAACATGAATTTGCACATTACATATCAATATTCAGTCATTCCACTGAGAATGATTTTGTGACATACTTCCCAGAATCTGTCTATGTGAGTACTTTCCCCTTCTCCTGATGATTCATCTTGTCCAAAGAGAAAAAAAAAAAAAAATTCATACTTCTTTTATTCTACACAGTTATGCACATTGGCAAAAGTAAAAGATATGGACAGAGAAAGGAGCATAGAATAATGTAGTTCTGTTGCATTTAAAGTAACAAATTAGTTTGGTAAGAGATGAATCCCCTTGCATTCTAGCCAGTCCTCAGAGATTAGAGGGGCTAGGGACAGCTGGACTTATCTCTTAATAGGTATGCCAATTACAGCTGTAACTATAGGCCTGACTGACACCAGATGCACAAAAGGACCATATGCTGTAGGTCTTGTTGCATTCAAAAGAAGTCAGGTTCACAAATAGTACAGTTTATTCTTATGCAACATCTACAGATTCTTTGAGATTGTCTATGATAAATGCACAAACTGCAGGTTGGTTATATAGCACCACACACAAAAGCCAATTGCAATCACACACAATTCCCAGGTAATCACTCGGCATAGCCAAGGGCCCAAATCTTACCAAAAGGCATCCCTTCTCGGAGGGGGGCGTGGGGTGAGAAGCACAAACCAGTTGATCTGTCCCTCTGATTTGGTATCAGATTATCATCCTTTTGAGTTAGATACAAACTCAGGGTAGTATTTATCTAAGTATGTATGTGTGAGTGGGTGGGACTGTGCTCAAGCAATTGTTTCTTGAGTAACAACACAGCACATTCCTTGGTGCAAGGTGTGCGCTGGTTTTCTGGGAAAAGAGGAAGAATGAGAGATAAGGTCCACAGAGTTGTGCAAAACAGTCCTTGAGAGAAGGGGAAAAGCAGGGGATAAATCTGCATAGTCCTGTCAAATATTGCTTAAGAAAAGTGGAGGAATGGGACCGCATGGCCTCCACTTCACTTTGCATTCATCCTTGGTGCTATGGCAACACAAAACACTGCATGTCCATCACATCCTGTGTTTGTTCTGGGCACCATGTGTTAAGGAAATGTGTGTTTTGCAGTTTTTTTGCTGTTTTGCTTTTCCCACACTTCCAACAAGTTCTTTACAATGTTTGGCCAGGAATTTTCATTAAGTGAAAACAGTTAAAATTAACTTGTTATATGGGTTTGGGGATAGAGAGTTCATAAATATATGAATGAGCCTTGAGGCTCAATCAAGTCTGTCTGAGATAGACATGGGAAGAAAAATCAAGATAGAAAATAAGAAACATTCTCCGCTGGAAATGAGCTTGAAAACATCTTTAAAGAGTTTGCAGTTGACAGAGTAGGTGGGGAAGTGTTAAAAACAGGACAATCACACAAAATATTGCCTCCAGAAGCTTTCACAAATAATCTTAAGTGACTTCTTGGAGATCTGGTAATGAAATTTTAAAGGAAATTCCACAATTTTAAAAATTTTGTTTACTTCAGATAACCTTGTTTTAAATACTTTTTATGCAGAGACATACTGAGATAATCCAAAAAGCCTCATGATTACTTTTTGCTTAAATAATATCTTCTCGCTAACACAAAAAAAACCCCACCAAAAAACCAAATTGGAGTGGGATCATTCATAATAGAATGCAGAGTTAAAAGGAGAAAATAACATTCTTCCTATTCAACTGAAACCTCTCAGGTAGAGTTGACAGAGCATTAGTATTGACTAGAAAAAAATGAAATAGCTTTTAATGTTTAAGCATGCTTCATTGGAAGTCCAGACTGGACTGTTTAGTTATAAAGATCTTATAACACGTGTGGCACTAAAAGAATTTTCCAGAGGTAGTTAGTCTCCACCTCAGTTGCTGTACTGATATTTTGAAATTGAAAATGTCTCTTAAATTATAGGACTGTGACTTGGAAAACAATATGTATGTCATCTTTTATTTCCTGGTTCTGTCTGATAGAGGAAAGCTGCACAAACCAAAAAATGAAAATCTGTTTACTTTTTGCTGCTAAATGGAGCAAACTGACACCTTGTACTGTAGTGAGACACTAGTTTATTAAATCAAAAGGCAAATATCATTCTCAAGATAATATGATGCATTGTGGAAAGATCATGTCTTTTAAGACTTATCTACAATGGGATCTAATAAAATAGTCTTCATGATTTATGAAGATTATCATTCACTGTCTTAGAATTTCTAATTACTCTGTGGAATTAGTTGTGAAAGTTTCCAAAACATGAGGTAATTCAGAGAATTATAAGGCTGGAAGGTTAGATGTAGTCAATACTATATAAACCCTCTGCTTATCACAGGAAGGCTGACCTTGTTGCATGTTTCACTGAGATAACATTCCCACAAAGTCAGTGAAGCCAAAGTTTTAAGAATTAGCCTAAAAATACTAAATTTTGAGGTGAATGCCTAGAACAGTTGACATCCTTAAGAAATGACTGAGATTGATCAAGGATTTTACCTGTGATCTGTTCACAGCAAATGTAATCCTAGTATTTTATTTCTTTTCTGTATTACATTACATGTCTCCTTACTAGTACACTATATTCTGCTTTATTTTCCCTTTTATTATTCCCTTCTCTGTTGTTCTATCCTATCATCTCCATTAAGGGATGTTAGGAGTGGCCATCTCCGCCAGCTGGTCTGTGCTAGGACCTCTCCTGCCTGGCTGCTGGAACCCGGTCCAGTGCCCAGGGACATGGGGGTCTCTGCCCAGGCTAAAGGATGCAACTGCTACTTTCCTGTTTACCAAGCATCTACCCCAGAGACACATGTAGGACACAGACAGTGGCACAGATGAGGCACTGCTTTCAAAAGCACCCACATACAGGACTCACATAAAACATAAGCACAAACAGTGAAGTCTCCTCCTCCTCTGTCTTGATCCTCAGACATCTTGCCCACT
The DNA here is from genome assembly GCF_031877795.1 of Strix aluco. Classification (NCBI taxonomy): domain Eukaryota; kingdom Metazoa; phylum Chordata; class Aves; order Strigiformes; family Strigidae; genus Strix; species Strix aluco. Next base: position 57,811,306 of record NC_133971.1, on the reverse strand, counting down.
TCATGGGTCTTCTGTTCATTGGCTGGTCCAGCTTGAAGCTCATGAGCAAATGACACATGCAATTGTGTGCCCTGGCAGCCACGAGGGCCAAGTGTGTCCAACTGCATCAGGCACAGCATAGCTAGCTGGTCAAGGGAGGTGATTGTCCCACGCTACACTGCACTGGTACGGCCCCACCTTGAATACTGTGTGCAGCTTGGGTGCCTCAGTACAAGGAGGACATCAAACTGTTAGAATGTATCCAGAAGAGGGAGACCAAGATGGTGAAAGTTCTCAAGGGCAAGACTTAGGAGGAGCAGCTGAGGTCATTTGGTTTATTCACCTTGAAGAAAAGAAGGCTGAGTGGTTACCTAATTTCAGTCCACAGCTTCCTCAAGGTGGGCAGGGGAGGGAGAGGTGCTGATCTCCTCTCTCTGGTGACCAGTGATAGGACACATAGAAATAGTATGAAGTTGTGTCGGGAAGTTCAGATTGGACATTAGGAAAAGGTTCTTCACTGTGAGGATGGTCAGTCATGGGAACAGGCTCCCCAGTGAAGTGGTCACAGCACCAAGCGTGTCAGTTTAAGGAGCGTCTGGATGATGGTCTTAGTTATATGGTTGAGGTTTTGGTAGTTCTGTGAAGAGCAGGGAATTGGAGTCAATAATCCTTACCGGTCCCTTCCAACTCGAGATATTCTATGATTCTATACACATCCCCATGCACACCTGCTTTCCCCAAGCAGGGACTAGAATTCTTTATTTGGTAACTTGTCCATCCACATGTACCTCAGATGTTTCCAGGGCCAAAAAGGTAAGTTATTGGCACAAATGCAGCATGAGATGGCTATAGAAGATCACCAAAATCCAATAAGCATCTTCTAATAGAAAAACATTACTTTAAGAATATTTGGAGAGACATACTCTAGAAGTCTTTACATCTCATAAGAAGGATTTCTTTATGTGCCAAAAGAAGGATTCCTTAAAATCACACACCCCAGGCGTATGTATACCATCACATTTGAATTATAGTACACATGAACATCACAGTGTTTAACAACTTCAAGTTCCAATTAACCAAGACCTCTCAGGACTGGAAGTAGGTATTTTTGACAGGTAATATTGCCACATTTCATTACATTACAGTTCTTGAGTCTTGGAAAGTAATCTAGTCTAATGTGATTAATGTCCATTTTTCCTACAGTGCCCATGTAATTTGGAAGGAAATTTCCATCTGGATGTTTGTGGTATAAAGAAAAAACTGTTTGTTTTTAATAGAGGTTGTCAAAACCCTGTTCAGCCCCCTATCTCAGCAAAATTTGTTTGTAAATTAAGTGCATTGAGAATTTTAAACAGAATTACTTTCCTGTTTTATGGGCAATTAATATTGCTTTGTCAGAGTACTGAATGCAGTGGACAAAAATTGCACTTCCTGACTTAAAATATATTTTCTTATTCTAAAATTATCTTATAAAGGAAAATCCAATGCTATCCAATCTCTAGGTTTTGTAATTACTTCATTAATACACGAATAGTAGCCAGATACCAGCTACAGGTACCTATAATAATGTCCATGAATATATGCTAAATTGCATACACTGCTTTTCATGATGACTGAACTTCTGTTTTCCTAATTAAACTCTTCATTGAGTTCCTATATGTGTGATGATATAGGGGAAAGCCTGGAAACTTAACAAAATACATTTAATTTAATGAGTCACAGGTACACTTTGCAGACTAGCTTTTGGTCCATATGAGCACTGATCCTGTCATTTATTCACAAAAGCTGTTAGCTTCCCTTTTATGCACTGCTTCTTTGTTTCCCTTAGTCCATCAGCTTGCAAAAGCAAAGGTGGTGCAATGTTTTTATCCAGCAAATACTGACCAAATCAGACACTCATGAAACAGTCAAGCAAGGCAGCCTGGATGATCAGGAACTGCATAGTGAAGCCAGCAGTCAGGCCCAGAGTAGCATAGGCAGGCAGGTCCCACTGTGGTAGTTACAATTTCAGGCCAAACTCACACTAGAGCAGCTCTAGTATAAAACTCATTAATTCATTTCTTTAATCCAACAAAACCGAAAGGATGCAGTTCTAAACCCACTAGTACATCAGTGAGCTTTGAGCAGAAAAGATTTTTTGTAGTATAGCCTGAGACTGTGGCAGATAGCAAATACAGGCTTTTTGCAGTGTTGGTGTCTAGAAGTCCAAGAGCCAAGCACTCCTTCATTATATAATTTATTTTCATTTTCATGTCAGTTAGAAAAAGTTTAAAAATCTTTAAGAGAAATACTTTAAAACATGCACTGGAATCACTTCTAAATTTGGCAAGCTAGAAGAAGAGAGTCATCCAATACAGAAAATTAGCCAAGCCTCTAAAGGTTCAAATCAAAAGATCCTCTCCTGAGAATGTTTCCAACAATGCACCATTTGCAATGAGTTTAAAACGAGACAGCTGGCCTCAAAACAAATATAGAAACTGCAATTCTTTGTTTAGCAAAGGCCAGATGTTCTCCTCTGCTTTGTAGCACAAAAGTGACTGTGTAGAGCAAAACTGGAACATGGGCTAGGATCTCCTCTCTGAGCCAGTGGCAGCCCTTGAATGCAAACATGTCCCCAAGGGATAACAGTTGCAGGAGATCCTGGTCTCCTGGCACAATGGACTGACGTGTAGCTGTTCCAGGCTTACTCAAAATTCATTCATAGAAAAATGTCATGGATCCACAGGCTCCCGAGCTACCTAGGTTTAAGCAAAAATGCTGCAGCTTTTAGTGGGGAGCCTAACTCTGAATTCCACACCTAGAACTTGACTGGGCTTTTTTCCTTGGAAATTGATATATGCTGGCTATAGCAAAGCATGAAGCTGAGGTCAGGCTTTCTGCATTGGGCCACAGCTCATCCATGATCTCATCTTGCTTGCTGTGGGAATACAGTAGAAGATTGGTGAGAAGAATTGTAAACATGCTCAAGTGACTTGCAGCTGGGGTGTCAAAAAACACAGGTATCATACTAATTGTTGTTTAGCTCTGTGTGCTTAACAGGTGGAATGTCTGTGCTTAGATAATACAGGCCTGTGAGAGACTCAGAAGCACCTTATCGAACATCCTTGAGATTCCTGCCCTGCTGTAGGAAAGATCAAAACACAGTGGAAAAGTATGCCTGCAAAACTCCCGGATATATACAGGCAAAAGCATCAGGTCTAAGATCTTTTCTTTCTTCTTCTCTTTCTGGTTAGCAAGGACCAAGTTCCGTGGTGCCTGCATCCCCATTTGTGTGCCTCTGTCCAGGTGATGCTGCGGAGATGTCCTAGGTCGCAAGGTAATGAGAATAAATTTGCTCTTTGCATTTATTTCATCCTTGGTTTTGTGGATGTTCCTGCGTCCTGCATGTGTTGGATCACACACTTGCCCTCATCCTCATCCTGAACATCATGTAGGCTCTGGTTACCTTAGACTTGTAGATCAGTTCTTGGAAACTAATGAAAACAAGGAATGTCAGATTAACAGAGGGCTTTTTCAATCAGTAATTTGTGTTGTAAATTGATCCCAGTCATTGATAAAGTAACTGTGAGTTTCCAGTCTTTAAAAACAGCCCCAGGTCTTGACCCACTCTCCTGCTGCTTCCCATCCCTCTTGTTCACAGTCTAAGGCTCATAATCATTTTAAGCTGAAACAGGACTTTTCTGTCACCACTATCAGAATGTATTATGCCAAAACCAGCTTTCCAGATGGGCCTGATTTAGATGAGCATGTAAGATCAAGATACAGCTATTCTGTATCTTGAACAGTCAGTGTATGTTACAGCTGCATAATACCCTCAGCATGACCCAGGTAACCAAATCTGGTTATTCTAGATTGAAATCTTTCTTTTTTTTTTTTCTGTGAAGATCCAGATGCTAGCTAGAATTTAGCATGAGTTTCTATGATACATACACATTTCTGCTCAATATTAACACCATCTATAGGCTGTCTGAGCTGTTTTGGCTGAGTTAATTTTTCTTTATAGAAGCTTGTATGGTGCTATGTTTTAGATTCATCATGAGAACAGTGTTGAAAATACACAGATGTTTTAGCTATTGCTGAACAGTGCTTACACAGCATCAAGGTATTTTCTGTTTCTCACACTGCACCACCAGCAAGCAGGCTGAGAAGTGTGCAAGAATATGGGAGGGGATACAGCTGACAGTAACTGACCTCAACTGACCAAAGGGATATCCCATGTCATATGACATCATGCTCAGCAATAAAAACTGGGTATGACAGTCTGATGATTAAAGTCTCAAACATCCAATAAAGATCTTTGGTAAAGGAAATGGTTTTATGGAAATGCTGGGGCTGTTCAAGTAATGGCAAGGAGATGCAGCAAGAGAAGGGGGTCTCGCAGAGTTGAGACCACAGTTTTGGAGGCTGAACTTCCCTATCTTGAGCGACTCTACAAAGAGCCAATAGAGAAGCTGTTTTCATGATGCACATGCCAAAAGGAAAGGTCAGACAATGGTCATACCTGCAGGAAGCGGGGAGTAACTCCGCAACAACCCCCAAGCCAACTGATCCATTTCCAGAAGAATCTGAAAGTACAAACTACACATGCATCAAAACAAGGAGAATTCAGGAAGCATAGACTGTGCACATTGCCTAATTAGCCTAATGAGTCCAAGTGCCCACCCGGAGGAGGGACAAGGAGTTATAAAAGGACATGAGTCAAAGCCCCGGGTGGTGCCCCTCCAGAACTGGACCCCTAGGTTGACTGGATCAACTCTGGAACCAGGACTCATGAAATCTTTCTTTTTTGTCTTTCTCACTCTCTTTCTCTCTTTTTCTCTCCTTTTATCTCCCATTCTCTATCCCTGTATCACTGTATATAAGGCAAGGCTTGTTGGGGCATGTTTAAGACCTGTCAGGGCATGTTATAAGATCTGCTGCTAGTTGTCATATGTTGTAAGGTTTGTTGGTGTATGTTATGAAGTTTACTGCTTCTTGCAGAAGTTGCAAGGCTTACTGACAAAGTTTCATGTCAATATCTGTTGTGAACAGATAAAAATTGAGTTTTGTGTATTGAAGAATCCCTGGTGTTGTTTCACCTTAATCCTGACCTCGGAATTGGCGAATCTGAGTCATTGTCTTGAGAAATTGGGATGTGACACTGTGGGAAAGAAAGAGAAAGTGAGGGCCATTCAGAGTTATGGTGTTTATCTTCCCAAGTGGCCACTACACAAGATGAAGCCCTGCTTTCCTGGAGATGGCAGAACACCTGCCTGTCAGTGGGAAATAGTGAATGAATTCCTTATTTTGCTTTCCCTATGCATGTAGCTTTTGCTTTACCTATAAATCTTTCTTTATCTCAACCCATGAGTAATCTCAGTTTTCTGCTTCTGACTCTTCTCCTCACACTGAAGGGGACTGAACATGCAGATGTGTGGTGCTTAGCTGCATGCTGAGGTTAACCCATGACGCTGTTCCACCATGAACTCATCTAAGCATGTAGCTTCAAAGTAGCTGAAGTCTTGTGGTGGCTAATATTCTACAGCAAATTATATTATTTACAGCATAGAGCAATAAAAGAGAGAAAGGTAAGCCAGATTTAGATGTTCAGAAAGTTAATTCCCACAGAAAGGCAGTTCCAATGTACCAGGTCACTTACTTTCCCACAGAAAAAATAGATGTATTTGTGTGCATCTCATATCGGCCTTCTTCTCTCAGTTAACAGGAGTGACAACTCTGTATGAAATGTTTTTTTTATTAATAGAAGTCTCTTACTGGAAATTGGGTATCATGACACCTGGTAATCTTTCTAGGTGATACACTTCAAAGCGAAAGTTAAATAGATATTGCCTTCCTGCCAGAAGAACATTCATAGAAAAACAAATATACACTGAAAATAAATATGTATCTTAAGAAAGATATCAGTGTTTTCAGCAGAACTAGTTGCATATTACCTCTTAACAGACATATTGAGACATGTTTAAAATTCTTTTTTTCAATGTGAAGAATAAACTAAAGTAAAATGTTTCAAACTAAATGAAACAGATTTTGGATTTTTTTTTTACATGAATCTACTATAGAAAAGTTTTGGACATTATCAGAACTGAAAATATTTTCATAATTTGTTTTAGTTTTAGAATTAACTGTAATTGGAATTTCAATAGCTTGTATAGCCATTGAAGCAAAAAATAGCTCCATAAGTTTTGTTGTCATTGTAAAGCAGCATATACATGATGGCTACCAGGCAATCCAGTCTTGTTGCTTCCTTCATATATTTCTCTGATGTCTTTAAAGCAAAGTTGTGTTTGTTTGGGTTTTTTTTGTGGAAAATTTTAGTTTTGGATTTCCACTCTAATTTCCTTCTAACCCTTGTGAAGATATATAGCCTGACTTAGTGAATTTAGAGCTACTGGAGATTTTGCAGTGATACTATGTTTGTCTGTAAAGAGGAATAGCCTGATTAGCCATCTGTCTCCTTATTAGAGGTAGTCTTAATTTTTTTTCTGTGGGATTAATGCACTTTCTCTTCTTTGTTATTCCACAGAGAACTATATTAATTTGCCACATAATGTCCCAGCCCTTGCAAAATACAGCTTTATATTAATATTGCTTTCCAATCACATATTCTGCTTTAGAAATGCTTGAATATTAATTTAACTTAAAATTCACAGAGCAAATTGAGGAATATTTGAGTAGTTTCTCACTGAGCAAGAAGAAAGACAGAAGCAACATACAAATTTGTGTACACAAAATTCAAGTAAAAAGAGGTTATTAATATAAATATGATTGGAGAAGGAAGGCCAGTAAGGGTTTGATGACACATGATATAGTAAATTCTGCCAACAGCACAAAATTCTGAAAATACATTACAGTACTGTAGAAGGCATAGTGGCATTTCTACATTTTCTTAAGATTTTGCAAATGTATGAAACTTAGTTTCTTGGGAAAGCAGTCCCTATACTGAGTCAGTCAAAACAGTTCAACTTGTTCTCTGACCAAGGGTAAGGAAAAAAGACTTTGATTTACCATCATGTTCAAATGTGCTGGTGACTTTTTCTTTTAAAGAGCTGCATACCTAAAATTAGAAGTCTAGAATATGAAATGTTGCAGTGCCTGTGTGAGAAAGCTGTGCCTTCTTTCTGTCCAGAAAGGTCATCTTGTATTTGGCTGAACTATGAAGTTTTTTGTGTACGTATTCACATTTGGCCTGACTCTGAGATCAGGGAGTTTTTTTTTCTCATCATGTCTTTGAATACCTCATAGGAACCACATAGGATTTAAAAATTTTCTTGAAGAACTACCTGCTTCAAACTGTGAACAGAATAGTAACTGGACCAGAATTATAGAGAGACTGTGAGAAAAGATACAATCTTTTATCTTCATCTGAAGATAAGAGGTCTGGAATTTTGGACTGACTGGACAAGGAGATTGGTAATTATTGTCAAAGGAAAACAATATAATATAGAATCAATTAAAGTTTCATGATAGAGACTAGGAAAAGAAGTAGAGTGATAGGAGCAGCTGGACCCTGAGGTTAGGAGATGATTCAGGAAGGTCAATTGGAGGTCAGTAGTGAATGAGAACAAAGAAAGAGAGTTGTGTGAATGGGTCAGCTGGATAACAAAATATGGGGGGGACGTGGAGGAAAAGGAAGGGAACAGAATCTGTTGTGCTGGGAGTGGAACTGCAAATGCCAGGGCATGGGAAGAGCTGAGCATTAAAAAAAAGAATTTTCTAGACCAGGTAACTGAAATTAAGTGTCTAAGGAGTTGTTACTAAAATGAACTAGAAACTGAGAGTGTCTAAAGGTAAGGACACAGTAACAGAAGAAAAAAGGAATGGGACCAAAAATTATTGAAAGGGAGAAACAGAAAGAGGTGAATACCTAGACACTATTAGCTTTGTCTATTGTACAGAACAGATCTGTTTTGGGAATGTCCTGGTTCAGCTAGGATAGGGTTAAGTTTCCCCAACAGTGGGGGGGGAAGCTCTAGCCGGGTTATTCATATGCCATGCTGATGTCACGTCCTGGAGCCAAAACGTGGCAGCGAGCCAAAACGTGGCAGCGCGGGACAGTCGGTTATCGCGTGTGTTATGCAGTTTCTCTGGTCTCACTGCTGTATTGGTAGATATTTTGCTCTGTTCATTGTTATTACTGTTATTCTTATTGTTATTGTTGTTGTTTGTTGTGTTGCTGTTGCACTGTTGTATTAAACCTCTCCTTATCTCAGCCCCAGGGCTTTGTATTTCACTCCCTTTGTGGGGGAGGGGCAGCAGCTGCGTGGTCTCAGACTCTGGCAGGGACTAAACCACCACAGGGAACAACCAAGTTATGTCATTGAGGAGTCTGTTCCTGTTACAGTCCTACTTCAGTTGTTGTAGAATGTGAAATATACATGAAAAAGGGATTGCAAGGAAAGAAAGGAGCTTATCTTGATGAGAGCTAGTGGATGTTTTGCCAACAGATTGCCCTTAGTTCGTTAGTTCAGTTCCTGAGATGGGAATATCACTTAAATCAAGTATGTCACACATGTTCACTAGTACAGTGCTGCTTATTTTCTGGGAACATGTTATACCACTCTGTGGTGGTTTAGTCCTTGCCGGGGTCTGAGACCACACGGCTGCGGCCGCTGCCCCTCCCCCACAAAGGGAGTGAAATACAAAGCCCGGGGGCTGAGATAAGGAGAGGTTTAATACAACAGTGCAACAGCAACAAAACAAACAACAACAATAACAATAAGAATAACAGTAATAACAATGAACAGAGCAAGGTATGTACCGATACAGCAGTGAGAGGACTGGCTGCGCTCACCAATTCTTCCCGCGCTAAAGTGCCCGGACGTGATGTCAGCATGGTATATGAATAACCTGGCTAGAGCTTCCCCTCACTGCTGAGGAAACTTAACTCTATCCTGGCTAAACCAGGACACACTCCCTGGTACCTGCAAATATACAGTACATTCACACTTCCATCTTTACATATAAATTGGAAAATTCTTGGAGGGAGGAGGCAGAAAGGGCAACATGCAAAATCCTGAAATAAATATCTTCACATGACATCTTTCAGGCACTCAGAACAGGACAGACTGTGTATAATCTGCATATCTGATCTTTATTTATAAAATGAAGCTATAGAACCTTATAAATTCATGAAATTATAAGGTCACAAGGATGATGAATGTCACTAATAAATTTATGAGAAAACAAAGAACTCTGTCTTCAGATAACACTATGGTGTGAGAAAAAAAGTCATTCACTAACTAGCAAGAACAAAGCAATACCCCTCCTGAACAACCTCCATGTGCACCAGAGAAGAAATGCATCCTGTAAGCAAAATAATACTTCTTCAGGTAACTGTGACATAATGAAAATGCACAGGGGACTTGCTTCTGAGTTCTTCAGGTAATTTTTATTCTAGAATTTCCTGACTGTATAATCACTTTTCAATTCTAATAACATTCTTATAAAGGAGTGATATGTATTATTTTGCCAAGACTATTAAACTTTTGGAAAACCCTATTTATTTAAGACATAGCTGCTTGAAAAGATTTTTTAAGTATCTAGGAAATGAAATATGTTGTGTAAGGATAATAAATTACAGTTATTGCTCTCTAGTTTTCCCCAGCTTCCTTTCTATGTTTTTATATTCAGATAGACAGTAATCAAGAGAATAAGTTGTTTAGAAAAATTTGAATATTTATCAAAACTTAATGCATTGTTTTATGAGTTCATTAAGCCTAAATGTTAATGAAAATCTTCCTTTCAAATTACATCCATAAAGTCAACATTAAATAAGACCTTGTTAACAAGGGTAGAACATGATTAAATTGCTGGTTTTACATTTACTAATCTGGATTAATGTTGTAGGTCATTGAAAAATTTAAGGTCATTTAAGATGTCTCTGGTTTTTAGACAAACATTTCATTCAAAGCACAACTACCTTTACCCAAATTTGTATACACCATTTCTTTCAAACCAAAATTTTGTATTTATTGTAAAATATTTAACAATAGTATTATAAAATAAAAAAAGCTTGCATCAAGTGATTTTTTTATTTCAGATAACCAAGAGGAAATAAGAATCATATAACTTAAGGTTGATACTAGCTGACATTTTTTTGTGAGTGATTAAGATCAGTTTCACATGTCATTTCAACCATCATGGTTAGTACCATCTTGAGAAACCACTAGAAGTTCCTTTAGTGATGAATGGAGTAGGGCTATCACTTCCCCATGTAATATAATAGGTGGGAATAATGGCTTCTTATGTGTGTTCATGGTCCTGAGGGCTACATAGATTTGGAATCATGCATTTATTTGCATACAGTAACTTGGACAGCTATTGTCTGGTTGTTAATTCTAGGGATTTGTTTCAAGTCAAATGCAGGTGATGCCGACTGTCATTGGCAACTTTGAATTTGAATTGCTACGGTGCCATAATATCTGTAGATATTCTGCCATACAAATGTGTGGAACCATTTTCCATCTAAGTTGTGATTTAAGTACTGTCATTCTCATTATTGTTTGTGCATGTGTGTACTCCATTTTGCTGGTTTATGTGAAAAGTTCAGTACAAGCAGACTGCCAGTTAGAAAATTTGATACTGGAAAGGTAACTTAAAAATATTAAGATTTGTTTTCTGTTCTGGAATAAATTTAACAATTAAATTGATTCTTCCTCTATGTTATTTGGGTTATGAAGTTTTGGGGAAAAAAAATCGTAACTGTATTTGAACATTTGTTACTTAAAGTGAGTTGCATGTTTATGCTTTGGAACCAAAACCTGACAGTGACTGTAGTATATGTAGGTTAGGCACATGAATTATAATAGCAAGAAAAATGCACTTGACTGAGATTTGGCATAGGTCAATGTGCCTAAAAGAACTCTACTGTTAGTCAAAGCTTGTTGCACTGTATCATTACTTCTCTTAGTACCTGAATTACCAAATTGATGAAGATGTTACTGTATAAAGCTCCCTCCAACATCCTGCTTCCTGGATTGAAATTTTCTGCACACCAGTTTACAACTAGCATCTATCTTGAGAAAATAGACATTCAGCTATAGAAAGAATACCAGCTCGAGCTGACAAATTCAGAGTTTATATCAGAGGTTATTCTAATGATATTTTTCCTCTACAATCTGTGCTTCCCAAAATATTGTAACTGTGAGAAAGAGTTATCATAATCATATTTTAGAAAGCGTCTGTTAAACCAAGTACCTAAGAAGAGGGGAACTTGCACTTGATGAAAGCAGCCAGCTTCTCCCTTCCAGACTGATGTAGCAGGAAGGTCACAGATACCATGTCACTCTGAAACAAAGGACTTTTACACAGTACTCAGTTTCTGTCAGTGCAGCCCCAAAACCCCAGTCATTCCCAGCTCCAAGGCCCAGCAACAAGTAGCACAGTCTCAATATCTGGTGACAGATCCGAGAAGCCACAGCTAAAAGTCACACTTGGGAATCTCTGCCTTCTCTCTGCCTACTGAGGCTAATAGACTATGCTGCTAAACTATACTCTGGCATTCTTGTCTCTTTATGGTGGCATATTACCCCAGTCCAGACAACTTTGTAAAGTCTGTCTGATTACATGGCTCTTCATAATAATTTTCACAATGCATTCATTAAGTTGATCCACTCCACTACACACATGGCTTTCTGTCAACCTTAATTAGTGCAATCTCAGTGAATAATCATAACTAAGAATTGATTCAGAGTGGGTTGAAAAATTACTCAAACTAAGACATTAAAGGCTATATCTAACCTGGGTGTGATGCCACTGACTTCCATGGCATTATGTCAGGGATGAACTTCACCCATCAGTTTGCAGGATCTAACATAAGTTATTATTCCTTACACACTGCTCTACTGTCTGTTAAATGTAGTTGTAGAAACTCATCATGGATTATCTCCCTTGTGGACATCCTGATCCTCTGATCAGAAAAAATAAAAATTCTTTAAATTTAATCAAAACATTCCATAAATAGAAATGCCAGTTTGAGATTAAATATATGCTAGTAATATATAGTCATAATTGTTGATATTTTAAATTATAAATGCTTCTTTTAAAACTACCTTTGTTTTATCAAATTAGAATATAGTGAAGGAAATGTTTTTAGGTTGCTATTTTTTCTAAATCAAGATAAAAAATATCTCATACTCCCAGTCAAAATGTGTTCACAATTACCTCCAGTGCAATTACTCATGCACATGTACAGATTCAGGCTGTGAAAACAGGCTCTGCTATGAAACACTGAATGGATTACCTAATTTTAACATACCTATTTGTGTTGTAAACTTGGAGTTTTCAAAATATTTTTTGAGAAACTGTAGTAATGACAATGAGAGTTATTGCACTTGATAGCCATTTTTATCTTTTTCTTTCAGGCTGTTCAAAAAGATCTCCAGTGAGACCATACCCTGTCTGCACTGGTGGACATTCCAGTATCTCTAAATCTAGGGATACCACTGCACCACTAACACACTATGTGTAAGACCAAGCACTCTTCTGCTGCCTCCCATTTACCTTATCCGTACTATTCTACATAAGAGATGCTGTCTGGCTCTAATCATTATCTTCCTGTGCATAAAACCTATAGAGAAAAAAGCCCTTCCTGGCTACAGTCCTGTGAAGAACCCATGAATTACCTGTGTCATGTACCAAGCTGGGTGTATGTCTTAAAATGTTTGAACTAGAAAGCAGTCATTTGTAGATCTTATACAAAAAGATACGGTAATGATGAGGACTCATTGAGCTATTTCTGATTTGGTTGTTTATGAAAATACTAGCATCTAAAATGTGCAATGGACAATTTTCTGTCTTTGAGTCCAGCTGGCAAACCATGGCTTGCATAGATAAACCTTCCAAAACAGGGTGGTCACATCCAAATTGAATGTCAGGAACATTTCTTAATCCTTACCAATTCCTGAGTTATTCCTGAGTGAGAGCTCACTGGTATGGACTGATATGCTAGGAACCATGTTAAAAATCCAACTGACTTGGGAAAGTGCCTAAGTCCCTGCCGTGCCATGCACTGGCTTTGTTTACTTTAGCAGTATATAGGTAGTCCCAACTGGCAATGAATCCAAGCAGAGGGAGTTAATAAAGTCAGTCATTAAATACAATGCCAAGCTGTTTGTTAAATGCTTATTATGGCAGTTGCAAACTCCTTTACAAAATTTTAGCAGAGGTGGAAAAATAATTACAATTGTTTTAGGAATTTTAGCTTAATTTCTCTGATGGGAAGGCTTAAAGTGGTCCTTCAGTTCTTTTAAAAATTAGTGTCTAAATCACAGAAAAGCTACAGTGAGCTGAAAGATGAATTCCCTACTCTGTCTAAGTGAATCAATAACCCATTCAGAGTCCTCATCAGTGAAGAGCATTTTTGGTGTAATGTAAAAGCAGATAAAAACCAGGGGTTTTTAAATGGGCAATGAAAAAGGAAATGCAGAGACTATAAATATATCAAAGTATTTAAATTATCAAAAGCTACTATACATTAAATTCTCAATCATATCTCAAAAAATGCTTGTACATTTACATATAGCAATGAAGTGAATGAATATTTTATTTCCTTGGCATTGTCTCCAGGAGTTTATTATGATTAGTACACAACCGGGAAATTTAAACACATGAAGTGTTATTCTGGATACTCCTACTGCACTTATGTTAGATGGTTCAGACATACAAGTAATTATGATAACCTCTTATTATTCAGGCTAAACCACTGTTCAAACTCAGTCTTAAAATTGAAGAAAACATGTAGCTTACACACCTTAGGTTTAAAAGAAATGCTAATCAGATAAAACAGAGGCACCTGCAGAGAATCAATTGGGATTTACACCTGCTGTCTTAATGAAAACTTATCTTAAAAATTTTATTTCTTTTTGGAATATACAAATAAGCATGTTCTGAGGGGTTGTTTGTTCTGAGGTGTTGTTTGTTTGTTTTGTTGTTTTGTTTGATTGTTTTTTGCTTTTGATTTGGTTTTGTAAAGATTAACTATGGAATGTTAACCTGTGCTCTGATTTATTCTACATTGTAACAAAACACAACCATCACGAACATCTGATATAGAATGCATATAGATTCCTACAGACTTGTAATATATTCATTAAATGAGTGGAAGATGGTAATACAGGAAGATAAAATGTTCAATTTGACTTAAGGTCAAATTTTGACAAGTATTCCATTCAGTTCTACAAACCTGAAAAAAAACCCCAGGAGCTAGAAGCTGTTGTTTTTTTCAGTTCTTACCTTGAGTGATTAAAACATCATCCGGGATATTTCTTAAGTGCGTAAGAGCCTCATGCCCCCTCAAAAAAAGGAATTTAGACTTCTAAAGATCACCTGAAAACATTATTGTTAAGACTAAGTACAAAGTTATCTGACTGTGTGCCTATATTTTGTTTTGCAAATGAATATCTGTGCTCATCGTGCTGTGTTATGAACCAGTCCTGCAGGAGACAGTACCAAACCAGAAGCCATGTACTTGTGCAGTGACAACAGCATAACAATGTGCTTGGAACATGTGAAATACCCACTGTGTTAAGTACACTTTCACAAGTTTTAGATCAGAGTTCAGTATATGAAGAATGCCTGCAAAGGACCCCTGCAAAGGGTTTATTGTTCTCATGAAAGACAGAGACAGCCGCTGGTAAAATGGATGCAATTTTCTGAAATAATTTTGAAGTTACAGTGGACTAACTATTGGACTTTAACTAGAGTTTTGGAGCTGTTTCTTTTGTTCTGACTTTCATTAACTCTGTGTGTGTGTATCTGTGTCTATGTATGTGTGTGTGTACATCTCTGTGTCCATATACATAGAGAGAGACAATATATGTATAGGGGACTTTTGCATCTCTGGAGTTCTGGACTGCTATGTTACAATATCTAGCAGGTCACTATCTCATGCGAGTTCATTCATATTATATTAAGTACCCCAAAATTCTGCAGATGTGGACTTAGGAAGCTATAGTATCTGGTTTGTATAAAGGAAGGGAAACTACAGCCAAACAGTTCTGTATATAAAGTTATGTGGTTTTGTTTTGTTGTTGTTTGGTGGTTTTTTTGGTTGTTTTTTTTTTTTTTTTTTTTAATTTCAGCTATTCTTTAGCAATTTTTATTTTTACCAATTCTACACTAACATGGAAGGCAACATCCTTCTTTCTGTCCAACTCCTACTAGACAGATTTTGCACAGAGAAATTCCCTCAGCTGTCAACTGCATCATAGCTCTAGAGCTACTCCATGGCTGCAGTTGCACTGAAGGAAAGCAGTGCAAACAATGCTTTCCTCGTCATGAGAAAACAGACTGGGAAACACTGGGAAATTTTTGTCACTCAGTTTCCATCAGATAAAAATGCAAAAGAGTCTTCAGGGAAAGAAATGAGTAGTGTCTAGTTCACATCTGCCTGAAGTCCTGCTTTTCTGATGTAGCACTTTAAAAAGGACATAGAGATGAAATGCAACATCCCCACATTTCCCTGTTTGTAGTTACTAATGTGTAGAGATGGACAGACTCTGCATTCATGGCTATTGAATACTATGCTAGCCATAGTCATCTGTGGGGCTGAATATGCTTTTCAGATTTTTGGAAACAATTTTTCTAGAAAAGACATTCTTCAGATCCCTGATGCAATGTATGTATGCAGCAGAGGAGAAAATAGCTTGTAGCTTTTTATGCTGTATACTGGTATCTGCAATTAAAATTGTCGTGGTTTTGACAAAACCATATGACATGCAATACAGAGTCTAAAAAGTTAGACAGTGTACATAAACCAAATCTGTCACAAAAATAAATTAGATGCAAGCTTTGCTGTGTGCAGCCACTGTATATGCTGCTGGATCTGGGTGGCAAACTGACAGGCACAATCATTTTCACAGATCAGTGACAAAGTGCTTTCAAAACTTATGAAGTGACACACAGGTTTCAGCACAACTGAAATAATAAATAAAATGGATTTAGCAACATAATAGTTTGAGGCATGTAATTAGCCAAAATTTCTCCTTCTTTTTAAAGTAATGACTACAGCACAAACAAAAGTCACAGACTTGATACAAAAATGTGAAAGTTGTTTTCTGCTCTGTGTTAAGTAGAGACTGATTATGCAAATGCTCAGTTTTGTTGCTTCAGGATAGAAATCTGAGGAATAGGAAAAAAAGTCAATCTCATCAATGAGAACAATGCAACATATATTTCTACAATAAAACTAGGAAATACTTAACTCACTAGTACGGTAGTGTACAGATTACATCAGTGCACTGAGTGAGTTGTTAGTATATTCCTCCTTTAAGCAAGTGCTTTTTTCTTTTTTTTTTTTTGCTGTTGCTTTTGGTCCTTATATAATCATGAAAAAAACCATGAAATATTCTATTTTGTGCTCATTCTGAAAAAAATACAATCCAAAGAGTTGTTAACTGACATACTAGAATTAGCATGAGTGAGATATTGTCAAGTTTTTTCTCTTTTCTACAGTATAACAATCTGAAATCATTGGCTTAATGACTTACTGCTGGACATTATTTGATAGGAAAGTATTGTTTGTCATGAGAATTACCAGCCTGGATGAAGCTGAAGGTGACTCTACTTCAGGAGGTTATCTTTGATAACAGCTTGCAGAACATTCTTGGGTAAGGCAGGGAAAGAACATTTACTGTAACCTATCATTTTCCAGCTTTCAGTGACATATGGACTTTTTAAATGACAGGTTGCTGTTGGGTCTCATGTTTACTAATCACTGCTCCACAGAGTTGTCTCTGAATCTGTATAATTGTACTTGGAAACCTTGTCACGATTTTGTCCCTACAAGTTGTTTGCAGCCATGATTGGAAAATGTTTTTGATGTTGTTTAAAACTGTTATCTTCAGTCACAATGAGCCTAGTAGGTCAATTTGAATGACATCAAAGGAAACCAGCACACTGCTAATTCCTTGTAACTTCATTAGCTTGTCTACGTTGTATGAAACAGTGAAAGTGATTCTTCTCTCCCTTACTTTATGACTTTACAGATCCCCAGTGCTTACAACATACCTCAATCATCTGTTTTCCAAGCTGAAGTTACATTTTATTTAGCCTCTTTTTCTGTGAAAATTACTCCTTATCTCTGATTAATCTAATTACTTTTCTAGTGTATCACAGACTTCACACTAACATAATAACTAACACACTAACATAATAACAGATAATGTATTTTCTTCTGTATTTGCCCTGACAATTCCTAATTTTATTAGTCTTTTTGACCAGTGATATATATATTGTGCTGATCTTTTCACAGAAAACTCTATGGTGAGTCTCAAGTATCTTTTCTGAGTGACAAGAGCTAACATAGAGCCCATCACTGTATCTTTTCTGCATATGTATTATCTCATACCATGCATGCATAATCTGTTTTCTACATGGCAACCAGGGTGCATGATTTGAACATCATCAAAACAGACAGTAAAAAGGTCCAAGCAAAAAGTCACAGACTCCACCAAGTGGCATTTACTATCATTTCTTTTGTTAGGCCTTCACCAGAAAAAGACTGCTATATGTGGACTTGTGATTTTAGAAATTTTTTAATTTAATATGATGTTTTCTGACTTTACAAGTAGCAGATGCAATTTGCAAATACATATGAAAAACAAGAGATACTTATGAAAGCAGGAGGTACCAAAATGTTACAGGAGATAAAAGGTATGGCTAATATACTATGTGTAAAACATCAACCATCAAAGCCTCTAAACCACTGGTAACTACAAAACACAGGAAGGAAGCTGGAAGCTCTTCCATAGATGGAAGAATAGTCCATTCCATGACTTGCTGAAAAGAAACCTAGGCACATGAGGTAGACACTACTAAAAATACACTTAATGGCACTAAGAAATATAAAAATAAAAGTTGGTGGAAACAGAATACAAAAAAGAGAAGGTAAGGATTATGTAGCAAAAATTGTAGTTCATTTTATGCTTGTGACTAGGTACACCAATCATTTCAGTGGTCTCTGAATTAATTGGTACAATTTTTAAAAATGTAGAATGACAGCTTAAGTGATTTTCACTTGCTTTATGCTAAGGAAGTGTTTCTTAAACAAGTAAGCATTGTAGTCTCTGGTGGAGAACAGTTTTCAAAATGAAATTGCTGAGAAACAGTATTTTGGAGGGATTGAAATAATGAGATTTCAAATTCACTGAACAGTTCCAACTATAAGCAGAGTGGGAAAATGGATTTTAAAGGTGTCAAAAATATCTTTTCTCTCTTCAGGCTTCTGTTGTGAAACAAATTTAAAACAATTTATATTTTTCATGAGAGTTTTACATGTAGTAAACAATATATATTTTGATAATAGCAAACTGTTTCATGCTGAATGAAAATAAATTTTGTAAAGGACAAGTTTATTGACACAAAAAATACATTTCACACAAAGTAAACATTACAAGCTGGCTACTCAAAAATGCATTATTCAGCAGCTCGAATTATAAAATGAACAGCTCAACAAAATAAATATATTTGTCTAAAAAATGTATAAACATGTTGATTTAATAAAGAGAAAAGGAAACTCTTGCAATGGTCAGAGATTTTTATCATTAATGCTCTCTGTTGTAGTTTACAGCATCAAACATTACAGTTCTAGGGTTCCTCTTATCTACATGTAAAGTTTATTACACTAAACTATGAAATGTTATATACTGACTTCCTAAAATAAAGGTCAGTCTTCAGTTTTACTGTGTGCTGTACTCTCTGTATATTCCTTCTGTTGTTGCCATCATTAAACACACAGGCCAGAACTACTTTAGGCACCCAATCTTCATTTCAAACCAACACAAGTCAAAAACTGGACCTATTTGTGTAATCCCCACTGAAAATGTACTGAATGACAGCATATTTTATTGTTAGTGTAGAGCTTGTTTTTTGTCAGTTCTGCATGTTTTCATTTTCCTCTCTGACATTAGAAGTATATTTCATTTTGATTTGTCATGTCCTTACAGTGCTCCCTGTCAGCAGATTCTCTAACAACTAATTTCAAAAATGTTAATGCAGTCGAATGTAGTTGACACAATGCATACATTTTTATATTTATCAGCATTTTTGCCAAATGCAACCTTGCAAAATGTCTCCTCAAGACAGTAGATCTTAATTTCCCTGTTTTCTCCAGATTCTCTCAGGTCATCTATTTTAAAGTAACTCTGGTTTCAGCAAAATCCTCTGACTAACTCCTGCTACTTGTCACAAGCTGCTCATGTACCATAAATTGTCTTTCATGCCCCAGATCCTTTTGCCTATAATAATGAAACCAAGTAGATGCATTTGTAGCTTTGACATTTTAACAATTTGCTGAGTATTCTGTTATGACTTCTGTCTGTTTAGTGAAAAATGCCAATTGTTTTTTCTGGATTTCCCTCCAGCTGAAAAAAGTTTTGGAGTCTAAAGTTTGCCTTTTTCTTTCTACTCTTTTGGTGTACAGGGCAATAACCAAATCCTGTTTTTCTTAGCTTCTTGTTCGTGAAACTGGGATCTTTTTCTACACATCAGTGTCTCTGATATCAGACTAAGTCTATTTCCATGCTGCAGGCTTTGTATATCAATCTTTCTGCTTTCTTTCAACAGGTTAATGTCCCTCAAGATCTCATCCTGTCCCCCTTAGAGCTTTTGAAGAGCTTTACTGAGAATTTTTTGTAAGTCAACATTCCTTTCATGAAGAAAAAAAATAAGAGAAGGGTTATAGGAAGGCAGAATACATTTTGTAAAACCAGCTGAGGTGAAATGGAACACTTTCAAGAACAAAAACCATTTCTTTAGATCTAAAATAGTAGCCCAAGCAACCATAGTGGATTTGTAGTAGAGGACAAAACAGACTTGACTGATTTACGCAAAGTTAAGTGATCTACTAACATTTATGGAAGAAAATAATTTTCTCAGTTATTCTTAGCTTATCTGACAGAATTTCAATAGTCACTGAATGCCTTATTTACAATAATTTGGGGGGGGGGAAAGTACGCATTCCCTACCCTCCCCAGTTCTGTGCCACATCAAGAGCATTGATGTCTTGTTGTGGATGTGTCAGTGAGAGCAGTAGATGTTTTCCTGCTTCAAATAAGACCACACGGTCAGTTCATAAAGCTGATATTTGAAGCCCAGCTGGCATGGTAGATGAAGGGTGTATTATTTTTCATTGTGTTGTACTGTTACCATAAAGTCTCAAAAGAACATTCTAAGACTTAGTTTGAAGTTTTAGAAGGCAGGCATTCTTTATTGCAACGCTGGATGCACAGGATATCATTCCACCTAACATGCATGCCAAAAGACCAAGGCACACTTACTATATACATTAAAAGAAATTAATATTAATGTAATTTCCAAGAAGTACACACCTATTTCCAGAGAATCTA
The DNA here is from genome assembly GCF_031877795.1 of Strix aluco. NCBI lineage: Eukaryota > Metazoa > Chordata > Aves > Strigiformes > Strigidae > Strix > Strix aluco. The sequence continues at coordinate 57,790,982 of NC_133971.1, read as the reverse complement.
TGTTAATGCATTGCGCAAGCATAATAAAACTTGGGGAAGGGTCTCTGGGGGGCTTCCGTGGGGGTTTTCAGTGGTCTGTGGTGGTCCCTAGTGGTTGTTGGAGAGGTGTTTCTTACTGTCCTTTCCATGAACTCTGGGTCTTTTTTCATATAAGGTCTTGTCTTGGCTCATCACCCTGTTCGTAAAGTTTCTCAGCTTTGGCTTCCACAGGTGTCTGCTGGTTTATTTGCCCTCCCTGGTATGTACCCATCACAGCTGCAAAAATTATGTCCTTGGGTGCATTCTTGTCTGAGGCCCTTTACAGTAATTAGCACCAACTGGTTACAAGCATCAGGTAGCAGACATCAGTACATTGCCATCAACAGTCAGGATGTTGCTATCTTCTCTTTTCCTGCTAACAATTAATTAGTCTTTGTGTCTGAGCAATCTTTTGGCAAGAGAATTATAGTAAGACTAGGAAATAATTACTGGGCAAAGTAAATGAGAAGTGAAGAAATTAGAAATTTGAAGTGGATAGCAGAGCAAATTCAAATTAAAATAGCCTTAAATGACTTTGGAATCAGGGTGTTCAGCACAGAAGTTGCAAATGGATTTATTCTCAGTAAACATCAGTGACTGTTAGTAACAGCCTAAAGTAAGCAGCTGACACCCTCTGAGATAGAGAAATACACTGATATGAGATAGCAAATCCCTAAGAGAAGAAGGAAACTGAAAGAAAATTACTGATACTCAGCCCATTCCTGCATTTTTCCACCTGATGGATGATTCAGCTCCCACTTGCCAGCAACTGCAACAGGCACAATGAGGTATTAACATTTAGTACCTGACAGAGCACATCACAGCCCACTGCAGTCTGCATTAGGGAACAGAGTAATCACTGTGCACTCATCTCTTGTAGGTATGATACTGCTTTAAGGTCACTAGTTTAGGGCTAGGGTTAGGACTAGATTTAAGGTTAGAGGTTAGGGTTTAGGGTCACGGTTTAGGTTAGAAATTCAGGTTAGTGTTAGCACTAGGGTTAGGTTTAAGGTTTGGGTTACAGATTAGGGTTAGAGATTAGGGTATAGGGTTATGTTTAAGGTTAGGTTTTGGATTAGGGTTATTAACAGTTATTGTTAGTGTTGGGTTTTTGGGTTAGGGTTAATGTTCTAGAAAGAATTCAATAAAAAATTCTCAAGAAAAAGATTTGAGGTTTACATAATCTTAGGACTTTCGTGGTATAAATATTAACAGATTTGGTCCCTAAAACATAGAAATTGACTCTAGCTTGATGTGCATTATGAACTTTACCCTCAACAGATATGCTTACTGGTTTATGAGAGAGAGGAAGAGAGTGACCAGGTCTTTAAAAAGTCATAGAGGCAGATAAATATATCTAGTGCCACATATGCATATTAATATTAGTAGTATATGGTGTCTGTTTTTCTGGGGATGAACACCTCTATGGACTAAATATAATACAGACTGTGAAGAAATAATTCCTTCCCCTCAACAAGGGAACAGACCTGCTCTGGCATCCTGTGGCACATATTTCAGTCTGGATGCTGGAATAAAGTTTAAAACAAAAGCTGGAGAGCCTGGAAAGCATTTAGCTCTTCACAACAGGTCAAACTCCTTTTCATTACTTTCTGCCTCTCTTCTGATTTATAATTGCACTAAGGCTGCCACTGTGAGCATTTAGTAAGGGGGAATTTGACTGTTTACCTCATACTATAAAGTAAAATGCACGTGGAGGCCTGTGTTCAGCACCATACACTTGTGTCAGAAAATATTTCTGACCTTGAGAGCATGTTTACAATTCCTATTGACATGAAGGGATAAACTGCCCTCAAATATCTCAGGAGACACTGTTGTCACCGGACTTTTTCATGCTGTAAATAAAGAAAATACTGTCATCTGTGGCTGACTGTCCCGATCCAATATCGGGGCGGGTTCTTAAACAATCCCAAGAGCGAGATTAAGACACAAACGAGGTCAGATGCTGTACAATCGTGTGAACTTTATTTTCTAGAACAACTGATAACAGCAATAGGACAGAGAGAAAAGGAAAGTCAGAATCCCTAAGCCAGAAAAACGGTAGAGATGCAACTAGTTACCGCCACCACCAGGGATCCAGCGTTGTTCTGCAGGCTCAGCCGCGATGCAGGTGAAGGAGCTCCAACCTCTGCCGGGGTCTCAGGTCCAAGTAACAGGTGCTGAAGACCAGGGTCTCCAGGAGAGGAGTACGCAATTCTTTTATAGCCCCAGTCCTTGCCTTTTCCACGGAACTCATTGTAATAAGTGACCCCTGTGGTCTTGCCCAGGTGTCCATTGTGGTCGTGCTGCGGAAGGGAGGGGGTGTCGAGTCTTCCTCGCCTCGTACCCAGCTTGCGCGCAGGTACAGCGCGGCAGGCACGACCAAGGCTGTTGTTGCTCTCGCTCTGAGCGGATGTCGTGGTTTTGTCGGGGGCTCTGTGTCTCCTCCGAAGCGTACTCCTCTAGAACAACAGGATGCTGGGGCGGAAAGCGGTGGTCTCGGAGCAGCAATGTAGAGACAAACAATGTCTAACACAGTTCCTTACACTGACCTGGAGACCTGAATAATTTTAGCTTGAGATGATTAATTATGCAAAGCAGTCTAAATAAGTACAGAAAACCACAGTCCACAATATCTAGCCTGAATATAATCAACCTCTAAATGAGAATGCTCCGAATGATCTTTCTCTGAGCACCAAATGGTGGAGCACCTTATGTTAATAGGATGTGTCTCATTATATATTATTCTAGGACACTTTTGTCAATGAGATGTTTACCTAAATAAGTTTATCCCTTCCAGTAAGATGAAAATAAATATGCTGTATCCTTGGAATTAATTCAGATCATTCAACATACTAAAGTATGTTTAGAACTCTTTCTTCTAGTGCATAAAATAAAACTGGAGGGCTTCAGTACCTTGATATGTTGTAGACATTATAAACCAATTTTCACAGGAACTAGCTAAATCAATTTTTTGCCTGCAAAACAAAACACTAAGGTTCATTTAGTCTTAAGATATGTAAAGATTTACTCTGGTTCAAATTGTGTCTCAAACATATTTCCCATTTTTTGTTCCCACCTCAATGTTTCTGGCTTTTCAATCATTTCTAACTTTTTTTACAGCAATATAAAATAACAAATACTTAACTACTTAAATAATCACATGCAAACCATGAGATTTCTCGTAGTTTGTTTGCCAGAACTAAATTGTGAAAATATAGTGAATTTCTGCCAAGCATACATAATGTAATATTTAAAATAGGATAGTCCTTTCCTCTGTGCAGTTCACTGAATTTTGTTAAGTTGCCATAAACAGAAATTAGTTTTCAGAAATATCAAATGACAGTGTCAGACTGTCTTTTGTCAGTTCTTTGGCACTTCTGTTTACTTTTTGTTTCTTTTTCTATCACTAATATAGTCTAGATTATTGAAATAAACACAGAAGTTAAAAAGCCCAAACCAAGTCCATAATTTATTATCTTTTTGCACATCCTCAGCTATGTGGTGGATTTTTTTTTTCATCTATTAGTGGCATTATAAAAATAATATTGACACAAACAATTATATACTTAGAATTCTTCTATACTTGAATTCTTCAAATAGTTTCACCTGGAAAATGAGAGAAGGAAATTGCATCCACCTTTAAAAAACATTTTTGAAAGTGTTTTCAATTTTAAAATTTACCCAGATATGATTTAAAAACTTAAAACAAACCCCAAACACATATGTTTAATATAATTAAATTTGTAACAATTTTTTTTAATTGTTGAAAATAGTTCATGCTTGTTTTCCTGTTTCAACCAAGTGGTGGGTTGACCTTGGCTGGATGTTAGGTGCCTACTAAACCACTCTATCACTCCTCCTCCTCAAACGGACAAGGGAAGAAAATTACGATGAAAGGCTTGTGGGTTGACATAAGGACAGGAGGATCACTCACCAATTACTGCCACAGTCAAAACAGACTCAATTCAGGAAAAATTAATTTAATTACCAGTTAAATCAGAGTTAAATGAGAAATAAAACCAAATATTAAAAACAACTTCCCCCCACCCTTCCCTTTTTCTCAGGCCCAACTTCACTCCCAAATTCTTTACCTCCTCCCCTCCAGTGGCACAGGGAATGGGAAATGGGTGTTGGGGTCAGTTGATCACTGTGCCACCTCTCCTCACACTCTCCCCCTGTTCCAGTGTGGGGTCCTTCCCACGGTAGAGAACTTTTCCAATGTCCATCCTCCCCACAGGCTACAGTTCTTCATGAACTGCTACAGTGTGGGTCTTTCCATGTGTCCTTTCCAGAGGGTGCAGCCCTTCAGGAACAGACTGCTCCAGCCTCAGTCCCCCACAGGGTCACAAACCCTTCCAGAAAACCTGCTCCAGCATGGGCTCCTCTCTCCATGGGGTCAGAGAACCTGCCAGCAGCCTGTTCCAGTGCAGGTCTCCATGAAGTCACAGCCTCATTTTGGTGCATCCACCTGTTCCAGCATGGAGTCCTGCACAGGATGCAGGTGGATATCTGCTCGACCATGGACCTCCATGGGTTGCAGGGTGACAATCTGCATCACCACTGTCTTCACCATGGGCTGCAGGGGAATCTCTGCTCCAACACCTGGATCACCTCCTCCCCCTCCTTATTCTCTGACCTTGGTGTCTGCTGAGTTGTTTTTCTCACATATTCTCACTCACATGCAGAGTTGTTTATCTCACATATTCTCACTCCTCTCCTCTAGCTGCTGTTGTGCATTGTTAAATACGTTATTACAGAGGCACTACCACCATCGCTGATGGGTTCGGTTTTGACCAGCAGCAGGTCTATCTTGGAGCTGGCTGGCTTTGACTCTATTGGACATAGGGGAAGCTTCTAGTAGCTTCTCACAGAACACACACCTGCAGCCCCTCGCATACCAAAACCTTGCCATGTAAACCCAATATAACCCACCAAACCAAAACCATATTATTTGTACCGCTCTAATGTTTACCAGGCTTTAAATTCAACTAAAGGAAATCAACTTCATCTGTGATTTCATCTTAATCTACTGGAAAAACATGCCTCTAAGGCATAGGAAATATAGGCTTCTTTTAATAGCTGTTACATGAATTAAGTTTCATGGGCAAGGACCATAAATTGATCATAAATTATTTAAAAACAAGAAGAAGACAACCTGTTATTAATCATGTGCTTATATGCATATTTCCTATGTATCTTTGTGGAAAACGTGTCTCTTGATGTGTTCTCCTCCAAATATTTGCATTTATTTGTTATTCCTAATTAAAAAAATGTTATTCAGTTGTTATATTGTATTTATTTCATACATGCTACTGATGCCAGGCCAATACCAAAAGCACAGTTTAAGTTAGGGAACCAGTAAACAGAGAAAGAAAAGATTCCCTTGAAATTGTTTTCAAATAATGTGACAGTGCTACCTTTTTTCCCATCTTTTCTAGCTGTATCTTCCTAATGATTATCCAGTAGTCCTGATGAGAACCCTGCAATTCAATACTTTATATTAACTCTGGAAACAAAACTTTTCTATTGACATGTTAGATTTTGATCCAGCTATGAAGAAATCTAATTAAATTCTGTCATATGTATTGTTTCTCACTTCTTTATGTTAATATTTGTAATTACAAAAAAATGCAAATACATTTGGTATTTTTTCTTTATGGTTTTACAACACTAATGTTTAAATGATACCATTTTTATATCATATAACTCACAAAACAATTTTTTACTGTTAAACCAATTCTAGACTCTGTCTTTCAATTTGTATACCTCAATTTTAGGCCTATCTGAGTTTGCTGACACTATAGAAAATGTCAATAAAGCAAAGGGGCAAATATTTTTCAGGTATAGGTCACATTCTACCTAGGTTAAGTAACTTTTCTATTTTGATTAATGAAGCCCAGTTTTTCAAGTACAGAGATCTTTTTATGCCCTTGGAAATGTGCTGTATAATACATACATTTTTCGTTTCTATATAATACATACTGTTTTCTGTTCAGTCCTTCAGCTGTGTACTACAGTCAACTTACTCATTAGGAAAAAATGCTTGTTTAAATCTAGGTTTTCTTAATTTGGAATATACTATTTAACGTATAATTATACATGTTAATTTCCATAAACTCTAGAGAGACCTGGGTTTTATATGTCTCTTTACCATTCATTCTGAGGGCACGGTACTGTCTTAGAATACTTTTTCTTTCACATGAAGACCCAGTGAAATCAGTGGAAGTAAAGAAAGTCTACTACTTACTATGAACAACAATTACAAAGCCAAGGTGAGATTAAGCAAGTAATTATTCACAGAAACAATGTAAAATATATGCATCATTAGTTATTTATTTTAAATATTCTTTCTAGTATTAAAAAGAACAAAAAAAGTAGGATTTTTTTAGAAGAATAGATATTTTATTACCTCAAAATTTGCACTACCATTGCATCTTCCCCAAAGGATCTTTTTTTAAAGTATAAATCCAAGAAAATAGGGTTGTAGCACAAAAATCCTGACAGAACCTTAAATACAGTGTTGCAACTGTGACAATATTTATATGTGCAATGAACACCAAAAGCAATAAAAGAAGCCACTAATATAAATTTTTTTAAAATGAGAGATAGGTAAGTATGTGGAAAAAGAATTATTATGGGGGTAAAAATGCTAAATCAATGCAAGGATGTGCAGTAAATACCAAGTTACAGAGCTGCGATAAGATTTACTGCAAAATCTCAATGCAACTTTATTTTCCTTAGAGCAAAATGAAGTTATTACCCCAGATTCCATGCCAAATCTTACGGATTTTCATGACAAAGTGATACCAAATCGACATTTAGTGTGTCAAGTAATTGAATGGAACTTCCACTTTCCTACACAAAATCAAATATCTTACATTTTATGTTAATGTCTTTCAATCTTTTTACAGAGGTAGCTGTCTGATATGTACTTCCTACAGCCCTGAGCTGCAATATGGGAGCTTCTCATCTGGGTAGCAGAAAACGTGTAAGCACTAAGAAATTCTACTTCACCAATCTTGCACATCTTTGCAAATTTTTAAATCTTGAGTTTCAATGTCCATATGTAGTGCCTGCAAAAGGAAATGTACTCATGGGTACATTTTGCAGTGCATTTCCTTTAAGAAAATGATGTAAAAACATGTATACCATCAGCTGAAAAAGGGAAGTTGTTCCTTTATATCTCACAAGAATGTCATACTGAATAGTGAACACAAACATGTAAATTATTGTTATTTAAAACAGCAAATCTGTATTGAAGAGTGCATTAATAAGGCTATAACATATCAAAATGTAAGTAATTTTGATATATTTTTTTTCTTATTTCACCTGTGGTTTTTAATATTGGATTTTTTCAAATCAGCTTGTTACAGAAGAAAACCATGGTTATTAAGACAGCTGAGGAATAGAACTTCCTTATACTAAGAACAAGCTACAAGGATTTGACTTGTTTAGTTAGCAAAATAACAACAAGAGATCAACTGTTTACAGTTTGTAAACATTTTCAAGGGGAAAAATTCCAAAAAATAAATCCCATAATCTATATAAGAAATGAGTATACATTGCTAGACAAAGAAAAATTTAAGTTGAAAGTTAAAAGATTTCTTACTGTCAGACAGGTAAGGCACAGATCATCATTCTTATGTGAGGGGTGTGGCAGGAAATGACAGGAGGAAAGGAGAAGGAGGAAATTATTATTGACTGTGTGAACAAAGGTGAGTGAGAACTGTAATGACTAGGCAGGAATTTCCTGGATGGAAATGAATGTTTCTCTTGAATCATAATTTTCTGGTATGTGTGGACGCAGTGAAGGAGACCATTTGCCTCTAAAATGACTGATGAAGTGTAGAGAAGCTATTTGGCTTGTGGAGGTTGAAGGTATTTTCTGCTACAGCTTCTTCCAGCTTCTCTTCTGTGAATCACCCAGGTTTCCAAGCTTACCTTGAGTCTCTCTGCAGGCATGCAGCCAAACCAAAGCATTTTCCAAAAAGGTAACACCTGAGAATATAATAATGGTGGTAATGAAAATATTCTAAAACCCTCAGTTCTGCAAATAGAAGAATAACTCCTAGTTACATGCCCTGGCACACATCCATATACCATAAAGCCCTTTTCAATACAAAACCACACTTGAATCCAGCAGGGTTTTGAAATGTAGAGAATTTTCACTGCATTTGAAAGTGATCTGTTTCAGTTTCAACTAAATGAACCAAAAACTGAAAAAATAAATCTGACAACTCAGACAACATGCAAATCTGAAACAGTATCAACAGACTGAAAAATACTTCTGACCAATAGACGGTTGGGATAAACCTTATAGAAGATGTCCTTGAAATTTCCTGAATATCTAAATTCTCTCTTTCTGGCTCTCATTTGTTATAATTTAGCATGAGTAAAACATAGAGTCTCTCTGGAGGCAGTTAACAAAGATATACGAAAATCAATGACACTTCAGAAAGCATGCTCACATCAAAGAGAATATATTGCTTCACTGTTTCATTAAACAAACTCACTAAAGCAAGAAAGGAAGGGATGTAGTTCTTTATACATTTCAGACATCTTCATTAAAAAATATTAAGAAAATGAACTAGCATTCTTACTCTCTAGATGACTCTTCAGGTCAGCTTCAGCTACTTTTGCAAAATTTGTTTTCATAAGAAATTAACAGGATGGTCTTCTGATATAAAAAAACATTTTTCAGTGTCTCTGGAGTCACATTACTGGCTGACATGGCTTTGTATAAAAACATGATTATTCTGAGACTGTTAAAACTTGTATTTCCCTGTGGGTTGAATTAAAAATTTCAAGCAAATGAGAGAATTATTTCCATTTATCAGTTCCCATATTCACTTTGTAAAGATTATTCCAAGTTCCCCCAATTCAATTAATTATAGCTAAAAGAAGATTTATTATTTAAGGTCTTTTTTTAGGTTCATCTCTTTTCTACTGTGTTCATTGTCTTTACAATAATCCAAGTATTCTCTTTGCTGCAGATTTACTCTGAATACATAATTTTAAAATGATAGGGATAGCATGAGCAAATAGTATATGACCCAAAAGTATATGCTAGTCAAGGCAACAAATTTCATGGTAATGACTTTTAAAATACACTGA